>NW_020709820.1:0-5384 GCF_002925995.2 Terrapene triunguis
CCCTACATTTGAACCCTAAAGTTCAAAGTGGGGATCCAGCCTTGACATGGTGGCATAGCGGTGGAGATCGTTTTAACCCAAAAGCCAGTAAGAGATTTTTTTTTCTCCTTAAAAAGAACAGGAGTACTTGTGGCACCTTAGAGACTAACAAATTTATTAGAGCATAAGCTTTCGTGGGCTACAACCCACTTCTTCGGATGCATATCTTTTCTCCTTCTAGCTGCTTGGAGAGCAGAGCTGAAGGTAGATGCATATCTTATCTCTCCTTGCCTGAAGGCAGAGGTGTTAAGTTTTTTTTAACGAGGTCCTTTGTTAAGAGAAGGGTTCAAAGGGAGCAAACTTTGACTGACTGGTAAAGATAATTTACAAGTTGAATTGTTTTTTTTTTCTTTTTACATCCTCGGGAGTAGCTTGTTAGAAAGTCTCTGTTAACTCAGCAGCAGCCAGAGCTAAGTACACATCCCAGTCTCAGTCAACTGCAGAGGGTGTGACCCAGCACAAGAAAACAGGAAAATGACTGCCAAAGAACTAACTAAAAAAATAGAACTGGCCAGACTAGAAGCAGAAGAAAACGAGAGAAAACATCAGAGACTGCTTGAAATTAAAAAACTCGAGGCAGAGCAGCATGAAAGAGAAGAAAAAGCCAAACAGGAGGCCCATGAAAGAGAAGAAAAAGCCAAACAGGAGGCCCACAAGAGAGAGATGGAACTGGAAGCAGCAAGGACTAGGCAGGATGCAGCAGACCATCCTAACAACTCCTCTCCAGGTACCACTTCCCATCCCAGGAAATTCCCCACCTACAAGGCAGGCGATGATACTGAGGCCTTCTTAGAAAATTTTGAAAGGGCCTGCCTTGGATACAACATCCCTCTAACCCAGTACATGGTAGAGCTGAGACCGCAGCTCAGTGGACCCTTAGCAGAGGTGGCGGCTGAAATGCCTAAGGAACACATGAACAGTTATGAACTTTTTAAAAACAAGGCCAGAATCAGAATGGGGCTAACACCTGAGCATGCCCGTCGGCGGTTCAGAGCCCTAAGGTGGAAACCAGAGGTGTCATTTACCCGGCATGCCTACCACATTCAAAAAAATTGGGATGCCTGGATATCAGGAGCAAATGTTAAATCTACGGAAGAGTTGCCCTTCCTATTGCAAATGGAGCAGTTTTTAGAGGGTGTTCCTGAGGAAATAGAAAGGTACATCCTAGATGGGAAGCCCAAAACTGTAACCGAGGCGGGGGAGATTGGAGCCAAATGGGTGGAGGTGACAGAAAAGAAAAAAGCTAGTAGCAGTTGGAGCGAATATCAGAAGGGGCAAGCCGAAACAAAACCTTACCACCGGGGACAACCCAAGGCCCCACCCACATCCCAAGGGAAACCCCAGACGCCTTCTCACCCCACCCCACCAGTCTCCACCAACCAACATCGCCCCGGTGATACCTTAGCAGGGCGATGTTTTAAATGTAATGAACTGGGGCATATAAAGGCTCACTGCCCCAAGAACCCCAACCGATTACAGTTCATTACACCCCAGTCACACCAAAGATCCCCAGACCCAGATGCCTCTCTCATACCCTCGGAGCGAAGGGAAACCTTGAGAGTGGGCGGTAAGAAGGTTATCGCTTGGAGGGATACTGGGGCACAAGTGTCAACTATCCACCAATCCCTAGTGGACCCCAAACTCATCAACCCGGAGGCTACAGTGACAATTCAACCCTTCGTGTCACAGTCTGTAACCTTGCCTACAGCCCAGCTGCATGTCCAGTACAAGGGCTGGGCAGGAATGTGGACTTTTGCAGTATATGACAATTATCCCATCCCCATGCTGCTGGGGGAAGACTTGGCCAACCATGTGAAGCTAGCCAAGAGGGTGGGAATAGTCACCCGCAGCCAGGCTAAGCAAGCTTTCACCCCCATCCCTGTTCCTGAGCCGTCCACCAGAGCCCCGTCGGTGTTACCGGAGACCCAAACACAGGTGGTGGAACCGGATCCCCTGCCAACGACTGCAACAGCCGTAGTGGATCCAATCCCAGAGACCCAGCCAAAGCCAGTCCCGGAACCGGAACTGACAACGCAACCAGCACCAGAACCATTGCCAGCACTGAGTCCAGCGCTTGCAAACCCATCTACAACTCCAATGCCAGAGGGCACCAGCGAGCCTGAACTGGCGGAAGTAGCAGATAACCCTACCCAAGAGGCTCAGCCAGAGCCTGAAATACCACATAGTGCACCAGCGGACAGCGGTTCACAGTCAATGGAAACAGTCCCAGCACCTGCATCGCTTCCAGAGGGACCAAGCCCCAGTCCACAGTCCAAGGAGGAACTGATGTCTCCAGCATCAAGGGAACAGTTCCAGGCCGAGCAGGAAGCAGATGACAGCCTTCAGAAAGCTTGGGCGGCGGCGCGGAGCACCCCACCGCCTCTCAGCTCTTCTAACCGATCCCGGTTTGTTGTAGAACAAGGACTTTTATACAAGGAGACTCTTTCTGGTGGGCACCAGGAAGACTGGCATCCTCAAAGACAGTTGGTGGTTCCCACTAAGTATCGGGTAAAGCTCTTGAGCTTAGCCCATGATCATCCCAGTGGCCATTCTGGGGTGAACAGAACCAAAGACCGGTTGGGGAAGTCCTTCCACTGGGAGGGAATGGGCAAGGACGTTGCTAATTATGTCCGGTCTTGTGAGGTGTGCCAACGAGTGGGAAAGCCCCAAGACCAGGTTAAAGCCCCTCTCCAGCCACTACCCATAATTGAGGTCCCATTTCAGCGAGTAGCTGTGGATATTCTGGGTCCTTTCCCAAGGAAGACACCCAGAGGAAAGCAGTACGTACTGACTTTCATGGATTTTGCTACCCGATGGCCGGAAGCTGTACCCTTAAGCAACACCAAGGCTAAAAGTGTGTGCCAGGCATTAGCAGACATTTTTGCCAGGGTAGGGTGGCCCTCCGACATCCTTACAGATTCGGGAACTAATTTCCTGGCAGGGAACATGAAAAACCTGTGGGAAGCTCATGGGGTGAATCACTTGGTTGCCACCCCTCATCACCATCAAACCAATGGTCTGGTGGAGAGGTTTAATGGAACTTTGGGGGCCATGATACGTAAATTCATAAATGAACACTCCAATGATTGGGACCTAGTGTTGCAGCAGTTGCTTTTTGCCTACAGGGCTGTACCACATCCCAGTTTAGGGTTTTCACCATTTGAACTTGTGTATGGCCGCGAGGTTAAGGGGCCATTACAGTTGGTGAAGCAGCAATGGGAGGGGTTTACGCCTTCTCCAGGAACTAACATTCTAGACTTTGTAAGCAACCTACAAAACACCCTCCGACACTCTTTAGCCCTTGCTAAAGAAAACCTAAAGAATGCTCAGGAAGAGCAAAAGGCCTGGTATGATAAACATTCCAGAGAACGGTCCTTCAAAGTAGGAGACCAAGTCATGGTCTTAAAGGCGCTCCAGGCCCATAAAATGGAAGCGTCGTGGGAAGGACCATTCACGGTCCAGGAGCGCCTAGGAGCTGTTAACTATCTCATAGCCTCCCCCACCTCCAACATAAAGCCTAAGGTATACCATGTTAATTCTCTTAAGCCCTTTTATTCCAGAGAATTAAACGTTTGCCAGTTTACAGCCCAGGAAACAGATGACGCGGAGTGGCCGGCAGGTGTCTACTACGAAGGAAAAAGGAATGGTGGCGTGGAAGAGGTGAACCTCTCCACGACCCTGGGACGTCTGCAGCGACAGCAGATCAAGGAGCTGTGCACAAGCTTTGCACCGATTTTCTCAGCCACTCCAGGACGGACCGAACGGGCATACCACTCCATTGACACAGGTAATGCTCACCCAATTAGAACCCCACCCTACCGGGAGTCACCTCATGCCCAAGCGGCTATACAAAGGGAGATCCAGGACATGCTACAGATGGGTATAATCCGCCCCTCTAACAGTGCATGGGCATCTCCAGTGGTTCTAGTTCCCAAACCAGATGGGGAAATACGCTTTTGCGTGGACTACCGTAAGCTAAATGCTGTAACTCGTCCTGACAACTATCCAATGCCACGCACAGATGAGCTATTGGAAAAATTGGGACATGCCCAATTCATCTCTACTTTAGACTTAACCAAAGGGTACTGGCAAGTACCACTAGATGAACCCGCTAAGGAAAGGTCAGCCTTCGTCACCCAGGCAGGGGTGTACGAATTCAATGTACTCCCTTTCGGGTTGCGAAATGCACCCGCCACCTTCCAAAGACTTGTAGATGGTCTCTTAGCGGGATTGGGAGAATCTGCAGTTGCCTACCTCGATGATGTGGCCATTTTTTCTGATTCATGGACAGAGCACCTGGAGCACCTGGGAAAAGTCTTCGAGCGCATCCGACAGGCAGGACTAACTGTTAAGGCTAAAAAGTGTCAAATAGGCCAAAACAGAGTGACGTACCTGGGGCACCAGGTGGGTCAAGGAACTATAAATCCCCTACAGGCCAAAGTGGATGCTATCCAAAAGTGGCCGGTTCCAAAGTCAAAGAAACAGGTCCAATCCTTCTTAGGCTTGGCCGGATATTATAGGCGATTTGTACCACACTACAGCCAAATCGCCGCCCCGCTGACAGACCTAACCAGAAAGAAACAGCCAAATGCAGTTCAGTGGACTGATAAGTGTCAAAAGGCCTTTAACCAGCTTAAGGCAACACTCATGTCTGACCCTGTGCTAAGGGCCCCAGACTTTGACAAACCGTTCCTAGTAACCACAGATGCGTCCGAGCGAGGCGTGGGAGCAGTTTTAATGCAGGAAGGACCGGATCAAGAATTCCATCCTGTCGTGTTTCTCAGCAAGAAACTGTCTGAGAGGGAAAGCCACTGGTCAATCAGCGAAAAGGAATGCTACGCCATTGTGTACGCGCTGGAAAAGCTACGCCCATATGTTTGGGGACGGCGTTTCCAACTACAAACAGACCATGCTGCGCTACAGTGGCTTCATACCGCCAAGGGAAATAACAAAAAACTTCTTCGGTGGAGTTTAGCTCTCCAAGATTTTGATTTTGAAATACAACACATTTCGGGAGCTTCTAACAAAGTGGCTGATGCACTCTCCCGGGAAAGTTTCCCAGGATTAACTGGTTAACAATTGTTCTTGGAATAAAACATATTGTTAGTTTTTATATAATCAGTAGTATGTCTAAAGGTACATGTGTCTTATTAACTCTGTTTTCTCCTAGAACTCCAGGAAGAAATCACAGCCAGTGTGGAACCGAACGTCCAACACTATCTGTGATTTGGGGGGCGTGTCATAACTATAAAGGGAAGGGTAACAGCTCTCTGTGTACAGAGACTCCAAATCCTTTTACCTGTAAAGGGTTAAGAAGCTCGGGTAACCTGGCTGACACCTGACCC
>NW_020709821.1:0-1548 GCF_002925995.2 Terrapene triunguis
GATCCTGCACCCCATAGCCTGAGCCCCCAGTTACAGCTCCAACCCCCAGCCCCTTGTGAACCTGCTCCGCCCTCTGACCCAGCCCCCGGCCCTACCCACCTACCTGAGCTCTCGGCCCAGCCAGCCCATTCCCTGCCGGCTCAAGCGCGGGCTCCGCCCTCATCCCGCTCAATGATTGGCCAGCCGACTCTCAGAGCCGCCGGGAGCGGTCGGTGGGCGCAGGAGTTCTCTGCGGCTGGGAGCCAATGAGAACGGGGGTGGGCGGGATCAGCGCACTCAGACCCGCCCCCTGGTTGGGGACGCACGTGGGGAGCGCTCAGGGGTGGGGAGGGGGGGTGCGATGGCCATTGGCCAAACACAGGCCGCGCATGCTGGGCCTAGGCCTCCCGGCCAAATGAGTCACGTGGTTCAAGGCCAGGCCTTGGGCCTGCTGGGTGGAGTTCAGCCCCCCTCTGCCCAGCTGCTGGGGGAGCTCCCCACGCAGGGCCCATCTCTCAGTCTATGCAGCACCCAGCACCACTGGGGCTGCCTGCTGCAGCCATAAGACCCCGAGCAATGACTGCTGGGCTCTTTCCCAGCCGGGGCTGGCAGCCAGGACGCCTGGTTCTGGCCCCAGCTCTGCTGCCAGGTCCCTGCCTTCTTGGTGTCTCAACTGCGCTGTGGGACAGGACTAGGGGGACCAGGCAGCTGGTTTTTGAACGGACCCTGACAGCAGAGCGAAGGCAGGCTAGTCCCTACCTGTCCTGACTCCATGTGCTGCCCCCCAGGGAGCTGCGGGGGCAGTGCCTGCGGGCGAGAGCAGTGCAGAGTTGCCTGCTGTGCCTCCGCCTAGGACCCAGACCTGCTGACCACTGCCAGGGCGCAGCGCGGAGGCAGGACAGGTAGGAAGCCTGCCTTAATGCCCCCCTGTGCCGCTGACTGGGAGCCACTGGAGGTAAGCCCACGCCCCAACCCCAAGCCTCCCCCCCCCCCAACACAGAGCTCCCTCCTGTACTCCAAACCCCTCATCCCCCACCCCTGCCCCACACTCCAACTCCTTGCCCCAGCCCACACCCTGAACCCCTCTGCCCCAGCCCCCAGCCTGGAGCCCCCTCCTGCACCCCAAACCCCTCATTCCGAGCCCCACCCCAGAGCCCCCACTCCCAGTTAGAGCCCTCCCCGCACCCCAGCCCAGTGAAAGTGAGTGAGGGTTGGGGAGAGGGAATGTAGCAAGCGGGGGTCAGGGGCTCGGGGAAGGGGCGCATGGCCTTGGGGAAGGGGTAGGGCTAGGGTGTTCGGTTTTGTGCAGTTAGAAAGTTGGCAACCCTAGACAAGACTGACCCTCCCCTCTCTTCAGTCTATGGTTGTGAGGCAGACCAAGCCCTGGGGGAGACGAGGGCTGTGCGTTGGTCCGGCTAGGCAGGAAGCCGGGTTTGGGATCAGCTGTTGGGTACCCTCAGTGCCCCATAGTGCAGAGACAGGAAATCACCATGCCCTTAGCGTGCCAGGATGCCAGGCGCGTCCCGGTGACAGACTCTTCCGAGGGAGTTAGCCAGACCGAACTGCTGT
>NW_020709822.1:0-1534 GCF_002925995.2 Terrapene triunguis
CCTCTCTGATCCTGCACCCCATAGCCTGAGCCCCCAGTTACAGCTCCGACCCCCAGCCCCTTGTGAACCTGCTCCGCCCTCTGACCCAGCCCCCAGCCCTACCTACCTACCTGAGCTCTCGGCCCAGCCAGCCCGTTCCCTGCCGGCTCAAGCGCAGGCTCCGCCCTCATCCCGCTCAATGATTGGCCAGCCGACTCTCAGAGCCGCCGGGAGCAGTCGGTGGGCGCAGGAGTTCTCTATGGCTGGGAGCCAATGAGAACGGGGGTGGGCGGGATCAGCGCACTCAGACCCGCCCCCTGGTTGGGGACGCACGTGGGGAGCGCTCAGGGGTGGGGAGGGGGGGCGCGATGGCCATTGGCCAAACACAGGCCGCGCATGCTGGGCCTAGGCCTCCTGGCCAAATGAGTCACGTGGTTCAAGGCCAGGCCTTGGGCCTGCTGGGTGGAGTTCAGCCTCCCTCTGCCCAGCTGCTGGGGGGCGGGGGGAGCTCCCCTCGCAGGGCCCATCTCTCAGTCTATGCAGCACCCAGCACCACTGCTGGGCTCTTTCCCGGCCGGGGGCGGGGGGCTGGCAGCCAGGACGCCTGGTTCTAGCCCCAGCTCTGCTGCCAGGTCCCTGCCTTCTTGATGTCTCAACTGCACTGTGGGACAGGACTAGGGGGACCAGGCAGCTGGTTTTTGAACGGACCCTGACAGCAGAGCGAAGGCAGGCTAGTCCCTACCTGTCCTGACTCCATGTGCTGCCCCCCCGGGAGCTGCGGGGGCAGTGCCGGCGGGCGAGAGCAGTGCAGAGTTGCCTGCTGTGCCTCCGCCTAGGACCCAGACCTGCTGACCACTGCCAGGGCGCAGCGCGGAGGCAGGACAGGTAGGAAGCCAACCTTAATGCCCCCCTGTGCCGCTGACTGGGAGCCACTGGAGGTAAGCCCACGCCCCAACCCCAAGCCCCCCCCCAACACAGAGCTCCCTCCTGTACTCCAAACCCCTCCATCCTCCACCCCTGCCCCACACTCCAACTCCTTGCCCCAGCCCAGAGCCCCAGCCCACACCCTGAACCCCTCTGCCCCCAGCCTGGAGCCCCCTCCTGCACCCCAAACCCCTCATTCCAAGCCCCACCCCAGAGCCCCCACTCCCAGTTAGCGCCCTCCCCGCACCCCAGCCCAGTGAAAGTGAGTGAGGGTTGGGGAGAGGGAATGTAGCAAGCGGAGGTCAGGGGCTCGGGGAAGGGGGGCATGGCCTTGGGGAAGGGGTAGGGCTAGGGTGTTCGGTTTTGTGCAGTTAGAAAGTTGGCAACCCTAGACAGGACTGACCCTCCCCTCCCTTCAGTCTATGGTTGTGAGGCAGACCGAGCCCTGGGGGAGACAAGGGCTGTGCGTTGGTCCGGCTAGGCAGGAAGCCGGGTTTGGGATCAGCTGTTGGGTACCCTCAGTGCCCCATAGTGCAGAGACAGGAAATCACCATGCCCTTAGCGTGCCAGGATGCCAGGCGCGGCCCGGTGACAGACTCTTCCGAGGGAGTTAGCCAGACCGAACTGCTGT
>NW_020709823.1:0-1391 GCF_002925995.2 Terrapene triunguis
TGTTTGGCTTTTTCTTCTCTTTCATGGGCCTCCTGTTTGGCTTTTTCCAGCTCCATTTCTCTCTTGTGGGCCTCCTCTTTGGCTTTCTCTTCTCTGTCTCTCAGCTCCATCTCTCTCTTGTGGGCCCCCTCTTTGGCTTTCTCTTCTCTGTCTCTCAGCTCTATCTCTTTTTCTTTCAGCTCCATAGCTCTCTTGTGGGCCTCCTCTTTAGCTTTTTCTTCTTTGGTAGTCATTTTCCTGGTTTTCCTGTGCTGGGTCACCCCCTCTGCAGTTGACTGAAACTGGGATGTACTTAGCTGTGGCTGCTGCTGAGTTAACAGAGACTTTCTAACAAGCTACTCCCGAGGATGTAAAAAGAAAAAAAAACAATTCAACTTGTAAATTGCCTTTACCAGTTCAAAGTTTGCTCACTGATTGAACCCTTCTCTTAACAAAGCCCCTTGTTAAAAAAAAACTTAACACCTCTGCCTTCAGGCAAGGAGAGATAAGATATGCATCTACCTTCAGCTCTGCTCTCCAAGCAGCTAGAAGGAGAAAAAAAAATCTCTTACTGGCTTTTGGGTTAAAACGATCTCCACCGCTATGCCACCATGTCAAGGCTGGATCCCCACTTTGAACTTTAGGGTTCAAACGTAGGGGCCTGCATGAAAATTTCTAAGCTTATCTACCAGCTTAGCTTTGGTCCGCTGCCACCATCACAAGAATTCCCTCCCTGGGAAGCCTTGAGAAACCTTTCACCAATTCCCTGGTGAACACAGATCCAAACCCCCTTGGATCTTAAAACAAGGAGAAATTAACCATCCCCCCTCCTTCCTCCACCCTCCTTTCACCAATTCCTGGTGAATACAGATCCAAACCCCCTTGGATCTTAAAACAAGGAGAAATCAATCTGGTTCTTAAAAAAGAAGGCTTTTAATTAAAGAAAAAGGTAAAAATCATCTCTGTAAAATCAGTATGGAAAATAGCTTACAGGGTAATCAAACTTAAAGAGCTCAGAGGACCCCCCTCTGTCTTAGGTTCAAAGTATAGCAAACAAAGATACACACTCTGGTAAAAAGGTACATTTACAAGTTGAGAAAACAAAGTAAATCTAAGACGCCTTGCCTGTCTTTTACTTACTAGTTTGAAATAGGAGAGACTTGTTTAGAAAGATGGGGAGAACCTGGATTGATGTCTGGTCCCTCTCAGTCCCAAGAGCGAACCACCCCTTAAAACAAAGAGCACACACACAAACCTTTCCCCCCCCAAGATTTGAAAGTATCTTGTCTCCTTATTGGTCCTTCGGGTCAGGCGTCAGCCAGGTTACCCGAGCCTCTTAACCCTTTACAGGTAAAAGGATTTGGAGTCTCTGTACACAGAGAGCTGTTACCCTTCCCTTCATAGTTATGACA
>NW_020709824.1:0-4680 GCF_002925995.2 Terrapene triunguis
GTCTCTGTACACAGAGAGCTGTTACCCTTCCCTTCATAGTTATGACACGCCCCCCAAATCACAGATAGTGTTGGACGTTCGGTTCCACACTGGCTGTGATTTCTTCCTGGAGTTTTAGGAGAAAACAGAGTTAATAAGACATACTACTGATTATATAAAAACTAACAATGTTTCATTCCAAGAACAATGGTTAACCAGTTAACTCTGGGACTCTTTCCCGGGAGAGTGCATCAGCCACTTTGTTAGAAGCTCCCGAAATGTGTTGTATTTCAAAATCAAAATCTTGGAGAGCTAAACTCCACCGAAGAAGTTTTTTGTTATTTCCCTTGGCGGTATGAAGCCACTGTAGCGCAGCATGGTCTGTTTGTAGCTGGAAACGCCGTCCCCAAACATATGGGCGTAGCTTTTCCAGCGCGTACACAATGGCGTAGCATTCCTTTTCGCTGATTGACCAGTGACTTTCCCTCTCAGACAGTTTTTTGCTGAGAAACACGACAGGATGGAATTCTTGATCCGGTCCTTCCTGCATTAAAACTGCTCCCACGCCTCTCTCGGAAGCATCTGTGGTTACTAGGAACGGTTTGTCAAAGTCTGGGGCCCTTAGCACAGGGTCAGACATGAGTGTTGCCTTAAGCTGGTTAAAGGCCTTTTGACACTCATCAGTCCACTGAACTGCATTTGGCTGTTTCTTTCTGGTTAGGTCTGTCAGCGGGGCGGCGATTTGGCTGTAGTGTGGTACAAATCGCCTATAATATCCGGCCAAGCCTAAGAAGGATTGGACCTGTTTCTTTGACTTTGGAACCGGCCACTTTTGGATAGCATCCACTTTGGCCTGTAGGGGATTTATAGTTCCTTGACCCACCTGGTGCCCCAGGTACGTCACTCTGTTTTGGCCTATTTGACACTTTTTAGCCTTAACAGTTAGTCCTGCCTGTCGGATGCGCTCGAAGACTTTTCCCAGGTGCTCCAGGTGTTCTGTCCATGAATCAGAAAAAATGGCCACATCATCGAGGTAGGCAACTGCAGATTCTCCCAATCCCGCTAAGAGACCATCTACAAGTCTTTGGAAGGTGGCGGGTGCATTTCGCAACCCGAAAGGGAGTACATTGAATTCATACACCCCTGCCTGGGTGACGAAGGCGGACCTTTCCTTAGCGGGTTCATCTAGTGGTACTTGCCAGTACCCTTTGGTTAAGTCTAAAGTAGAGATGAATTGGGCATGTCCCAATTTTTCCAATAGCTCATCTGTGCGTGGCATTGGATAGTTGTCAGGACGAGTTACAGCATTTAGCTTACGGTAGTCCACGCAAAAGCGTATTTCCCCATCTGGTTTGGGAACTAGAACCACTGGAGATGCCCATGCACTGTTAGAGGGGCGGATTATACCCATCTGTAGCATGTCCTGGATCTCCCTTTGTATAGCCGCTTGGGCATGAGGTGACTCCCGGTAGGGTGGGGTTCTAATTGGGTGAGCATTACCTGTGTCAATGGAGTGGTATGCCCGTTCGGTCCGTCCTGGAGTGGCTGAGAAAATCGGTGCAAAGCTTGTGCACAGCTCCTTGATCTGCTGTCGCTGCAGACGTCCCAGGGTCGTGGAGAGGTTCACCTCTTCCACGCCACCATTCCTTGTTCCTTCGTAGTAGACACCTGCAGGCCACTCCGCGTCATCTGTTTCCTGGGCTGTAAACTGGCAAACGTTTAATCCTCTGGAATAAAAGGGCTTAAGAGAATTAACATGGTATACCTTAGGCTTTATGTTGGAGGTGGGGGAGGCTATGAGATAGTTAACAGCTCCTAGGCGCTCCTGGACCGTGAATGGTCCTTCCCACGACGCTTCCATTTTATGGGCCTGGAGCGCCTTTAAGACCATGACTTGGTCTCCTACTTTGAAGGACCGTTCTCTGGAATGTTTATCATACCAGGCCTTTTGCTCTTCCTGAGCATTCTTTAGGTTTTCTTTAGCAAGGGCTAAAGAGTGTCGGAGGGTGTTTTGTAGGTTGCTTACAAAGTCTAGAATGTTAGTTCCTGGAGAAGGCGTAAACCCCTCCCATTGCTGCTTCACCAACTGTAATGGCCCCTTAACCTCGCGGCCATACACAAGTTCAAATGGTGAAAACCCTAAACTGGGATGTGGTACAGCCCTGTAGGCAAAAAGCAACTGTTGCAACACTAGGTCCCAATCATTGGAGTGTTCATTTATGAATTTACGTATCATGGCCCCCAAAGTTCCATTAAACCTCTCCACCAGACCATTGGTTTGATGGTGATGAGGGGTGGCAACCAAGTGATTCACCCCATGAGCTTCCCACAGGGTTTTCATGTTCCCTGCCAGGAAATTAGTTCCCGAATCTGTAAGGATGTCGGAGGGCCAACCTACCCTGGCAAAAATGTCTGCTAATGCCTGGCACACACTTTTAGTCTTGGTGTTGCTTAAGGGTACAGCTTCCGGCCATCGGGTAGCAAAATCCATGAAAGTCAGTACGTACTGCTTTCCTCTGGGTGTCTTCTTTGGGAAAGGACCCAGAATATCCACAGCTACTCGCTGAAATGGGACCTCAATTATGGGTAGTGGCTGGAGAGGGGCTTTAACCTGGTCTTGGGGCTTTCCCACTCGTTGGCACACCTCACAAGACCGGACATAATTAGCAACGTCCTTGCCCATTCCCTCCCAGTGGAAGGACTTCCCCAACCGGTCTTTGGTTCTGTTCACCCCAGAATGGCCACTGGGATGATCATGGGCTAAGCTCAAGAGCTTTACCCGATACTTAGTGGGAACCACCAACTGTCTTTGAGGATGCCAGTCTTCCTGGTGCCCACCAGAAAGAGTTTCCTTGTATAAAAGTCCTTGTTCTACAACAAACCGGGATCGGTTAGAAGAGCTGAGAGGCGGTGGGGTGCTCCGTGCCGCCGCCCAAGCTTTCTGAAGGCTGTCATCTGCTTCCTGCTCGGCCTGGAACTGTTCCCTTGATGCTGGAGACATCAGTTCCTCCTTGGACTGTGGACTGGGGCTTGGTCCCTCTGGAAGCGATGCAGGTGCTGGGACTGTTTCCATTGACTGTGAACCGCTGTCCGCTGGTGCACTATGTGGTATTTCAGGCTCTGGCTGAGCCTCTTGGGTAGGGTTATCTGCTACTTCCGCCAGTTCAGGCTCGCTGGTGCCCTCTGGCATTGGAGTTGTAGATGGGTTTGCAAGCGCTGGACTCAGTGCTGGCAATGGTTCTGGTGCTGGTTGCGTTGTCAGTTCCGGTTCCGGGACTGGCTTTGGCTGGGTCTCTGGGATTGGATCCACTACGGCTGTTGCAGTCGTTGGCAGGGGATCCGGTTCCACCACCTGTGTTTGGGTCTCCGGTAACACCGACGGGGCTCTGGTGGACGGCTCAGGAACAGGGATGGGGGTGAAAGCTTGCTTAGCCTGGCTGCGGGTGACTATTCCCACCCTCTTGGCTAGCTTCACATGGTTGGCCAAGTCTTCCCCCAGCAGCATGGGGATGGGATAATTGTCATAGACTGCAAAAGTCCACATTCCTGCCCAGCCCTTGTACTGGACATGCAACTGGGCTGTAGGCAAGGTTACAGACTGTGACACGAAGGGTTGAATTGTCACTGTAGCCTCCGGGTTGATGAGTTTGGGGTCCACTAGGGATTGGTGGATAGTTGACACTTGTGCCCCAGTGTCCCTCCAAGCGATAACCTTCTTTCCGCCCACTCTCAAGGTTTCCCTTCGCTCCGAGGGTATGAGAGAGGCATCTGGGTCTGGGGATCTTTGGTGTGATTGGGGTGTAATGAACTGTAATCGGTTAGGGTTCTTGGGGCAGTGAGCCTTTATATGCCCCAGTTCATTACATTTAAAACATCGCCCTGCTAAGGTATCACCGGGGCGATGTTGGTTGATGGAGACTGGTGTGGTGGGGTGAGAAGGCGTCTGGGGTTTCCCTTGGGATGTGGGTGGGGCCTTGGGTTGTCCCCGGTGATAAGGTTTTGTTTCGGCTTGCCCCTTCTGATATTCGCTCCAACTGCTACTAGCTTTTTTCTTTTCTGTCACCTCCACCCATTTGGCTCCAATCTCCCCCGCCTCGGTTACAGTTTTGGGCTTCCCATCTAGGATGTACCTTTCTATTTCCTCAGGAACACCCTCTAAAAACTGCTCCATTTTTACTAGGGAAAGCAGATCTTCCAGAGATTTAACATTTGCTCCTGATACCCAGGCATCACAATTTTTGTCAATGTGGTAGGCATGCCGGGTAAATGACACATCTGGTTTCCACCTTAGGGCTCTGAACCTCCGACGGGCATGCTCGGGTGTTAGCCCCATTCTGAGTCTGGCCTTGTTTTTAAAAAGTTCATAACTGTTCATGTGTTCCTTAGGCATTTCAGCCGCCACCTCTGCTAAGGGTCCACTGAGCTGCGGTCTCAGCTCTACCATGTACTGGGGTGGAGGGATGCTGTATCCAAGGCAGGCCCTTTCAAAATTTTCTAAGAAGGCCTCAGTATCATCGCCTGCCTTGTAGGTGGGGAATTTCCTGGGATGGGAAGTGGTACCTGGAGAGGAGTTGTTAGGATGGTCTGATGCATCCTGCCTAGTCCTTGCTGCTTCCAGTTCCATCTCTTTTTCTTTCAGCTCCATCTCTCTTTTATGGGCCTCCTGTTTGGCTTTTTCTTCTCTTTCATGGGCCTCCTGTT
>NW_020709825.1:0-1840 GCF_002925995.2 Terrapene triunguis
GAACCTGCATGGAACAGATACAAGCTCAAATTTCAGTCACGTAGGCTTTCCCAGCTACGGCAGGGAAGCAAAGGGAAGCCGCGCGGGGGTGGGGACGACGACAACCATGTGTGCAGTTTTTTTCGGGGGGTTGCCCCCAGCTGCCCAGCTTGGAGGCTGCATCTCTGGCTCCACTGACTCTGCAGCTGAACGCAGCCTCCTGGGTCCTAGTGCCAGTGGTGCTCCCCTTCTGTGTGCTGGGAGCCTTCCTATTTTCTATCAAAGGGGTAGCCGTCGAAGTGGGTATTCACCCACGAAAGCTCATGCTCCAATACATCTGTTAGTCTATAAGGTGCCATAGGACTCTTTGCTGCTTTTCCTATTTTCTGTGGAACAGTGAGTGCCCGCGGTGGGGCTCGGTAAGGGGATGGGGGGAGGAGGCAGAGGAAGGAAGGGGGTAGAATAGGGCAGGGGAGGGGAATGTGGGAGTGAGGGGAGGGGGATGGAGAAGAAAAGGTGATGGGGGAAGCGGGAGCCCAGCATGCGGTGTTCCCTTGGCAGCAGCTGGGGCTCCCCCGTTAAGCAGGCCCTTCGAAGCCTCGTCCTGACAAGCCCTACCCCCCACACACCCAGAACCTCACCCCACTGAGCCCCAACAAGCTGCACCTGGACACCCCCCCCACCAAGCCCCATCTCCCCAGACCCCCCTGCTGAGCCCAACCACCATCAACTGGATCCCCTGCATAGTCCCATTGCCCCTGCACCCAGAACCCCCCAACATGCACCTGTGCATCCAGATCTCCCACTGAGCTGCCCGCACCCAGATTGTCCCACACAGAAACCTCTCATCCCGCACCTGGATCCCCCCCACTAAGCCCCTCCACACTTGGATCCTGCTGGGCTGAGCTTGCTCAGCCACACCTGGTTTGGCTGGCACAGAGGGGCAGGGCCCCAGGGTGTTTCTGGGGCAGGCCCAGCCCCTGTGCTGTGTCAGGGTCAGGTGCAGCCTCACTGCCGAGTTCCTGTATTGGGGGAGATGGGGGCTTCAGGGTGATCTCCCACCTCAATGCAGCCAGTGGGAGATCTGGATGCACAGGTGCATGTTGGGGGGTTCTGGGTGCAGGGGCAATGGGACTATGCAGGGGATCCAGTTGATGGTGGTTGGGCTCAGCAGGGGGGTCTGGGGAGATGGGGCTTGGTGGGGGGGGTGTCCAGGTGCAGCTTGTTGGGGCTCAGTGGGGTGAGGTTCTGGGTGTGTGGGGGGTAGGGCTTGTCAGGACGAGGCTTCGAAGGGCCTGCTTAACGGGGGGAGCCCCAGCTGCTGCCAAGGGAACACCGCATGCTGGGCTCCCGCTTCCCCCATCACCTTTTCTTCTCCATCCCCCTCCCCTCACTCCCACATTCCCCTCCCCTGCCCTATTCTACCCCCTTCCTTCCTCTGCCTCCTCCCCCCATCCCCTTACCGAGCCCCACCGCGGGCACTCACTGTTCCACAGAAAATAGGAAAAGCAGCAAAGAGTCCTATGGCACCTTATAGACTAACAGATGTATTGGAGCATGAGCTTTCGTGGGTGAATACCCACTTCGACGGCTACCCCTTTGATAGAAAATAGGAAGGCTCCCAGCACACAGAAGGGGAGCACCACTGGCACTAGGACCCAGGAGGCTGCGTTCAGCTGCAGAGTCAGTGGAGCCAGAGATGCAGCCTCCAAGCTGGGCAGCTGGGGGCAACCCCCCGAAAAAAACTGCACACATGGTTGTCGTCGTCCCCACCCCCGCGCGGCTTCCCTTTGCTTCCCTGCCGTAGCTGGGAAAGCCTACGTGACTGAAATTTGAGCTTGTATCTGTTCCATGCAGGTTC
>NW_020709826.1:0-2196 GCF_002925995.2 Terrapene triunguis
TATATATATATATATATATATATATATATATATATATATATATATATGTAACCCTTCTGCCCCTCTGAGTTGGCAGCAACAAGGGCTAGGTTCAGTATCTAGGGGTTCCGTTTCGATAACGCAATGCAAAACCGGCTCGAGCCCCTACCCAGTGACCTGGGACAATTACATACCAGCCCCCGGGTGCCTCTAGGAGGCAATACTTCCCCTCTCGCAAGCACGGAGTCTGAGTGTAGCAAAAGCCTTTTAATAAAGGAGGGAAACAATGCGGCATTATGTTGGGGAAACACCACAAACAGGATTCATAATACAAACCATGAGCAAAAGACCCACCTCCAAGTAAGTTTGGCAGTGTCTTTTTCCCCTCAGGGTCTTAAGTCCAATCACCCCAAAGTCCAACAACCCAAAAGTCTCTGTCCCTGGTCAGTGCCACCCCAGAGTTCAAAAGTTTATCTGCAGACTTTTACCCTCCCAGCCTGGGTGGAAATTGGGGGGGGGCACATGGGGTGTTAAGGGGCACCTTACGTGGTCCGAGGCCGACTGCCCCACCTCTCTGTGGAGTTCTGCTACAGCCTTCACCACGAATGGCTCCGCTCTACCAGCCGCGCCGTGCTGCTCCGCTCTGCTCCTCCAGCCATCCCATGAACCGCTCCAGCCGTCCCCGCAAACTGCTCCGCTCTGCTCTGCTCGCTGTTCCATGGGCCGCTCCAACCGTCCCACAAACTGCTCAGCTCTGCCAGCTGCTCCACTCCACCAGCCATCCCATGAACCCCTCCAGCTGCCCCGCAAACGGCTCAGTTCCACTCTGCTCACTGTTCCGTGGGCTGCTCCAACCGTCCTGCAAACTGCTCCACTCTGCCAGCTGCTTAGCAATATATCTTCAGGCTCCCCCACTAGTTAACACAGCACTCAGTGATCTCAGCTCAGCAAATTTAGCTCTTTTAGTGATTTCAGCTTGTAGTAGGGGAGCCCCAGGGCTGGTGCACCATTGCCCCAAAGTGAATTCAGCTCAGCAACCTCTAGCTAAACTCCTAATTGGCTCTGCTATTCAACAGGGGAGAGAGAAGGTAGTGCAATTGGTGTTCCAGGCCCTCAAAGGGGACCCAGACCATCAGGTACACATACCTGTCCCCAACCTCTTTCAATTCACTGGGTTTTGGAACCCATGTCCCTTGTCTAGCGAGTGCTACTTAGGTGATGGTGAGACCCTCTGTCATAAAACAGTTTCATTGTCCTTGATTCACATAATCAGGGTAACAACACTTTATTCCTCCTGCCCCAATAACAGAGAAACTGGGGATCCCACAGCTGCCAAAGTGACCATTTTGGGCTGCCGTGGGCTCATGCTAGGCGGGGTGGGTGTGCCTATGCAAACAAGATCAGCCCCTAAAGTTCTTTTCCACACTCACCATAATTCACCACCAGATGTCAGGGTAGAGCTCATCCTGACTCTGCTTACATCTATAAAAAAATTATAACATGTTTCCTAGAATCTAAACTGAAACTTTAGCAGGCTAAAAGCCTTGTCTGAAGTAGTTTATCACACCTAAAACAATTTCCCAGTATCTCTAACCAACATGGCTGGGATCCCCCTTTCCTGAATGCAAAAGGCACTGTCCTTTCTGCTTTCTCAGTGGAGGATCTGCATTCATCACATCACACTCCCTGTCAGTACCCAGTCCAGGCCGGGGAAGCCAATGATTCAACCAGTTGACCAAATTCGGTTATGGATCCTGGCCATGTGCCACCTGAGGCACATTGAGTATACGCTAAGTAGAAGTGAAGAATAAAAAGGTGTCCTTTTGCCTTCTTCCTATAACCCCAAAATCCATTGTTTTGTCCCCAGGGTCAGAGTGACTCCCCCTCCCCCTGATTTATTCCCTGGTGTACTGGCTCCATGTTGCCTTCACATCCTCACAACAGGCTTCCATTGTGTTTGCTTATAATGCTTATTTTTACATGTGTACCAAGGCAGACATCCTTTGTGTGGTCAAAAATACCTGCTTGTTAACCCTGCTTTGATTCAGACTATACAACATATTGTCCAGTATATATACACATCTCCTTAAATATCATCCAGACATGTGCCGTACCTTCCCACACAGGTGAATACTGGGGACATAGTGGCTCCACTTCTTCCCCTCCCTGCCTTCCATGCTACCAGATGTTTTTCTTTATTATGGTTCATGCAGGTTC
>NW_020709827.1:0-2196 GCF_002925995.2 Terrapene triunguis
GAACCTGCATGAACCATAATAAAGAAAAACATCTGGTAGCATGGAAGGCAGGGAGGGGAAGAAGTGGAGCCACTATGTCCCCAGTATTCACCTGTGTGGGAAGGTACGGCACATGTCTGGATGATATTTAAGGAGATGTGTATATATACTGGACAATATGTTGTATAGTCTGAATCAAAGCAGGGTTAACAAGCAGGTATTTTTGACCACACAAAGGATGTCTGCCTTGGTACACATGTAAAAATAAGCATTATAAGCAAACACAATGGAAGCCTGTTGTGAGGATGTGAAGGCAACATGGAGCCAGTACACCAGGGAATAAATCAGGGGGAGGGGGAGTCACTCTGACCCTGGGGACAAAACAATGGATTTTGGGGTTATAGGAAGAAGGCAAAAGGACACCTTTTTATTCTTCACTTCTACTTAGCGTATACTCAATGTGCCTCAGGTGGCACATGGCCAGGATCCATAACCGAATTTGGTCAACTGGTTGAATCATTGGCTTCCCCGGCCTGGACTGGGTACTGACAGGGAGTGTGATGTGATGAATGCAGATCCTCCACTGAGAAAGCAGAAAGGACAGTGCCTTTTGCATTCAGGAAAGGGGGATCCCAGCCATGTTGGTTAGAGATACTGGGAAATTGTTTTAGGTGTGATAAACTACTTCAGACAAGGCTTTTAGCCTGCTAAAGTTTCAGTTTAGATTCTAGGAAACATGTTATAATTTTTTTATAGATGTAAGCAGAGTCAGGATGAGCTCTACCCTGACATCTGGTGGTGAATTATGGTGAGTGTGGAAAAGAACTTTAGGGGCTGATCTTGTTTGCATAGGCACACCCACCCCGCCTAGCATGAGCCCACGGCAGCCCAAAATGGTCACTTTGGCAGCTGTGGGATCCCCAGTTTCTCTGTTATTGGGGCAGGAGGAATAAAGTGTTGTTACCCTGATTATGTGAATCAAGGACAATGAAACTGTTTTATGACAGAGGGTCTCACCATCACCTAAGTAGCACTCGCTAGACAAGGGACATGGGTTCCAAAACCCAGTGAATTGAAAGAGGTTGGGGACAGGTATGTGTACCTGATGGTCTGGGTCCCCTTTGAGGGCCTGGAACACCAATTGCACTACCTTCTCTCTCCCCTGTTGAATAGCAGAGCCAATTAGGAGTTTAGCTAGAGGTTGCTGAGCTGAATTCACTTTGGGGCAATGGTGCACCAGCCCTGGGGCTCCCCTACTACAAGCTGAAATCACTAAAAGAGCTAAATTTGCTGAGCTGAGATCACTGAGTGCTGTGTTAACTAGTGGGGGAGCCTGAAGATATATTGCTAAGCAGCTGGCAGAGTGGAGCAGTTTGCAGGACGGTTGGAGCAGCCCACGGAACAGTGAGCAGAGTGGAACTGAGCCGTTTGCGGGGCAGCTGGAGGGGTTCATGGGATGGCTGGTGGAGTGGAGCAGCTGGCAGAGCTGAGCAGTTTGTGGGACGGTTGGAGCGGCCCATGGAACAGCGAGCAGAGCAGAGCGGAGCAGTTTGCGGGGACGGCTGGAGCGGTTCATGGGATGGCTGGAGGAGCAGAGCGGAGCAGCACGGCGCGGCTGGTAGAGCGGAGCCATTCGTGGTGAAGGCTGTAGCAGAACTCCACAGAGAGGTGGGGCAGTCGGCCTCGGACCACGTAAGGTGCCCCTTAACACCCCATGTGCCCCCCCCCAATTTCCACCCAGGCTGGGAGGGTAAAAGTCTGCAGATAAACTTTTGAACTCTGGGGTGGCACTGACCAGGGACAGAGACTTTTGGGTTGTTGGACTTTGGGGTGATTGGACTTAAGACCCTGAGGGGAAAAAGACACTGCCAAACTTACTTGGAGGTGGGTCTTTTGCTCATGGTTTGTATTATGAATCCTGTTTGTGGTGTTTCCCCAACATAATGCCGCATTGTTTCCCTCCTTTATTAAAAGGCTTTTGCTACACTCAGACTCCGTGCTTGCGAGAGGGGAAGTATTGCCTCCTAGAGGCACCCGGGGGCTGGTATGTAATTGTCCCAGGTCACTGGGTAGGGGCTCGAGCCGGTTTTGCATTGCGTTATCGAAACGGAACCCCTAGATACTGAACCTAGCCCTTGTTGCTGCCAACTCAGAGGGGCAGAAGGGTTACATATATATATATATATATATATATATATATATATATATATATATATA
>NW_020709828.1:0-5115 GCF_002925995.2 Terrapene triunguis
AACGAACCCCGCTGTTGCTTTGCCTCGGGCCCTCTGTGCCGGCAACAGTCTTGGCGTCCCTGGGTGGGCTCGAGGCTAAAATTTAGCCTTGCCTGGACCCCTCTCGGAGGTCGACAGATTGCGGTGACGACCGATGCCCAGCGCGCACCGGTGACTTTACCGGGGGCCTCGGCGGAGACGTGCTTTGGTCGACCCCAGAGGGCACAACGGTGCAACGCGCTTGAGTAGTGGAGAAGCAGCTGCGGGCAACGGTGGGGAACCGGTCCCGTGGATAGGGCGACAGTGCAGAACCGGACCCTTGGATAAGGTAGGAACAGTCCAGTGGGGACTTTATCTGTCTTGACCTGGGGACGCCCAGTGTCTCCCTACGGGGCAGGGACAGAGTACGGCAGGCAGGGCAAGGTGTACATCCTTGGAATGCATTCTGGTGAACTGGAAAGTGTTTGGATCGGATCCGTTGATTAAAAGTAAACTGAAAAAATTCTGTACAGTAGACTGGCCTCAATATCAGCTAGAGGACCAGGAAAGGTGGCCACCGGAGGGATCACTTAATTATAACACGATCCTTCAATTACTTCTGTTTTGTCAGCAAACGGGTAAATGGAATGAACATATCTATGTACAGTTGTTTATGTTGCTAAGAGATAGGTTAGATATTTTGCAAAAGTGTAAGTTGACTCCAACAGGTTCAGTAGTAGCTACTGTTAGTCTCCAGAACCCACCCCCACACACACAGCTGTAATGGCAGGTCCGGTGTCTCCTTTGGCTATCACACCCCCACCATATAAAGACAAGGTGTCTCAGGTTCCAGAGATTGCCCCCTCGGTGGAATTTTATCCGTTGATCACCGAGACCGTGGTGTCCAGACATGGCTCAGATAGGAATCAGGACACTACTATGCAGGTTTACACCCATGTGCCTTTTAACCCGGTGGACCTAGCAGCCTTTAAGGCACAGGCAGGGGAATTCTCTACGAACCCAAGCAAGTTTATCTCGGTCTTTGAAGGGTGCCTGGCTAGCTGTAAGCCTGACTGTGATGATTGTAATGTCCTTATGCGGACCCTGCTGTCTGAGGTGGAGCGTAATCAGGTTGTGTCTAAAGAAAAGGAAAAGAGGCAAGCGAAAATGATGATTGCAGCAGTACAGGCCGGTGGCAGGGGAAAATTCCAGGAAAGGGAAGGGGCCTGGGAATGAGAGGCCGTGGGCGTGGGTGCCCTGGCTTACAGGAAAGGCGTCTGGGTCGCAACAAGTGTGCCAGATGCCGAAAGGAGGGACACTGGAAAAATAAGTGCCCCGAAAGGGAAGGTACCCCTATGATGGCAGCGGAGGATCAAAAATATGGGTGTCAGGGAAGACGAACTATCCTGCCCCCGGAACCCTGAGTAAAAATGCGGGTGGAAGATTCGAACATAAACTTTTTAATAGACTCTGGAGCTGCGCAAACTGCCGTAAACCAACCCCTGCAGCTGCCTGTGTCAGAGTCCCTCACTGTGGTGGGTGCCACAGGGAAAGGAACCAAGTGCCCAGTATATGCCCCAGCGGAATGTGCTTTGGGAAACAGAACTCTATCTCACAAACTGGTTTACCTCCCCGACTGTCCAACACTTCTACTGGGACGGGACCTGCTTTGTCGCTTAGGAGCCACCCTGCATTTCACCCAAGATGAAATAACCCTCACCTTACCCCCAGAGAATGCCTGGATAATGACCCTTGCAATTGAGCCCTCAGCCTTGCAAGCCCCAGAGTGGAGTCAGTGGGAGGACAAAAGGAGGGTTAAAAAGCAGCTTTGCTGGACAGTGTTGGCCCAGGGATTTAAAAAATTCCCCCACCCTTTTCGGCCAGGCCCTGGCCAGAGACTTGAAGGAGTGGGACAATGAGGACAGGGTCCTCCTCCTGCAATATGTGGATGACTTGGTAATTGCCGCTGTGGGTCTCACCCCTTGCCTTAAAGCCACTGTGAGCCTCCTGAACTTTGTTGGACTCCTCAAAAGTGGGTGTGCTCGTCCTGGTTTGTTGCTCCAAAGCTCTGTATAGAAGTTATTTTACTGGAAGAGTGTATAATGGCAATGTGTATGTGTTCATTGTTGGGAAAAGGTGTATAAGTGAAGAGTGGAAGTTTCCTTTGTAAGTTAAAAGAAGCCAAGAAGGAGAGAAGGAAAAAGAACAGAATGAGTTAACTGAGGAAAAAAAAATAAAGCTAGCAAGCTCAGTCCAAAGATAAAATGCTGGCACCATCCAAGGACATTGTTCACAGCTAAGACTTGCCTGACAACCAAGAAAAGGGGGGCCTGAATGTGCCCAAGCAACTATGAGATCTGCAAAACACTGCCAGGCATTAATGAAATGTGTAAGGTTTCTTTTCTCACAGATAAAAGAAGTGCTAACCAAAGACCCTAGCAGCCCTGCCATTCATTGAAATAAGGAGACTGAGTCTACGTAAAGTCCATCAACGAAAAACTGCTTTGGCTCCACACTGGAAAGGCCCTTTCCAAGTCCTGTTAACCATTAACACCGCTGTGAAGTGCCAAGGACTGCCTACCTGGACCCATGCTTCTCACTGTAAAAAGACAAGGTGAAGTGCTAGTAACCTCTCCCTTGTCCACTGACAGACCTACTGTGCCTTTGGATTTTTCTAAAAAGAAGCAAAACTATTACAGGGTGATGTGCTAGTAACCTCTCCCCTGTATGATGCTGAACCACACTGTTTCAGGAAAAGAGAAAAAGGAACACTTGCTTCATTAAAACCACAAAGTCCAGGAATTCCTGACTACAAAAGACATTAAGAACTGACCCTGATGAAGAAACAAAGAATTATATGCTGGCAGGGAGGCTCTTACCCAGCTTATGAATAAATATTTTCTAACCTCTGGACTTAGACCCCTGGCCTTCCAGGTACAGGCTAAATGTCTAGTCTGCCAAAAGAACAACCCTCGACCAGGAGTGTCAGTGCCACCAGCCACTCTGGAACCTACCCCAGGCCCGGGGCTGGTTTGGCAAATAAACTTTACTGAGTTCCCCCGGACCCAAGGATTCAGATACCTTCTCGTCTTGGTGGATCGATTCAGCGGATGGCCTGAAGCCTTCCCATGTCGTAACAACACTGCCAAAACGGTGGCTCTGAAATTTGTCAAGGAGATCATTCCCCGCTTCGGACTCCCCCAGTGGATGGAATCTGACAACGGAACACACTTCACATCCCAAGTCGTTCAAAAGATATCGGATGCCCTGCAAATCCCCTGGAAGCTCCACACTCCATGGCGACCGCAGGCCAGTGGGGTAGCGGAACGCACAAATCAGACACTTAAGCGGCACCTCTCAAAGGTCTGCCAAGAGGCTTCCCTTAAGTGGCCTGATGCCTTACCCCTTGTTTTGCTCCGCATTCGCGCTCTCCCAAAGGGCAGGTTAGGGCTCAGTCCCTTCGAAATTATGTTTGAAAGGGCATGGCCTATGAACGGTACACCGGTTCTGGCAGGGGAGTGGAAAATGGGGTGTGGCTTTTTCATCTCAGTATATGTGCTCTCTGTCTGCTGTTCTCTGTTCTCTCCACAGGTATACCAGAGATTTGCAGCCTCTCCCGCTGGATGCCCCGATCCACTCCTTGCAGCCAGGTGACTCCGTACTCATTCGAACCTGGAAGGACAAGCCTCTCCAAAAGAAGTGAAAGGGACCCCACACCGTCCTGCTGGTCTCCCACACAGCAGCAAAGGTCGAGGGACACAAGAACTGGATTCATCACTCTCGTCTGAAGGCAGTGCCCGCTCCTGAACGGTGGACCATCCAGCCTACGGAAAAGGACTACCAGCGACAACCTGGGACTTAATCTGTTATTCAAAAGACAGTAAGGCCTGCTGGAAATGCCCTGTGGTCTCTTTAAACAGTCGCAGCGCACTCCCCGTGAAAACTCTAAGCGTTGGTTGTGTTTACTCTCACAGGGCCGGCCTAACCTGGTGGCCTGGTCCTTTTTGTTTTTAATCTGCCTGCTATTGGTAATTGTTATTTTGTGGGTATTTGGGGAATTGTAATTGTTAGGCGCTAGGGTCACCTGCCCAGCATGAGTTCAGGTCCAGGGTCTGCCACAATGGTACTCTTTGCCATAGGGACACTCCTCTCGTTACCTCCCGTTTCCCCCCAGGCACATGTGGGATGGAAAGGAATCCCTACTAACTTGAAAACAAACACATATAAGTCCTTGAAGGTTTGCTTTGCCCAAGAATTTAACCTCTCTAACAGCTGGGTATGCTCCCAAGTCCCGCACCATGCAGCTGGGTTACCCTGAAGGGTAGTTCCCCAAAATTGGTCAGATATCTGTTGGGGATGGTTCAGTAGGGAAAGAAATACCTCGGGTATCCCCTTGTCACAAAACTGTACCATTAAATCCCAGTATGCATTAAGGGACAACCCCTGGCCGCCCCAGGCAGCGTAAATCTTTGTATGCCACCTCAAAGCCCATTAAGAAAAAAGACAGGTTGGGTATAATCCTCCTCCCATCCTATGGGGTGGGACGGCTAACCCAATGTTATCGTAGGCTCTCTGTGTTTCTCACCAAGTTCGCCAATAAAATCTTGGCCTTATAAAAAAGCCTTAACTCAGAGCTTTACCAGCTCCGGTTGCTGTCCCTGCAAAATAGACAGGCCTTAGATTATGTTTTAGCCTCCCAGGGCGGGGTGTGTGCCCTTATTGGGAGTGAATGTTGTACTTATGTCCCGGAAAACTCACAGGACATTAACAAGCACATCCTGTCAGCCGAACAGGCTTTTGAGCAGTGGAAGGCCCAGGAAAGGAAACCCACAGGTTTCGATTCCCTTTGGAGTTGGTTGCCCAACCTAGAAGGACTGGGAAATAGCCTTGTGCGTCTCCTCCTCACGGGTGTGGTACTATACTTGGTCACCCTCCTCCTGATTGCTTGTTTTAAAATGCTCCTCCATAAGCTTTGTGCCCCCCATTCCCCAGAAGTCGCGGCATACCCTCTCATGGAAAACCCCAGCTCTATGGCACTCAATCATATCTTGTCCACAGAATATGAGAAAACTCAGCCAAAAACTTGTTGAGTATTCTCAAAGGAGGGAGTTGTTGACGTCACCAGGCATCACCATCACCCTAGGTAACTCAGGAGGG
>NW_020709829.1:0-1505 GCF_002925995.2 Terrapene triunguis
TAATGTCAGCCTCTGGGCACGTTAGCTTGACTCAAGAACAACGCACACCTCTGTGTCCATGTGGACACGGGCCCTGCATCTCCCCCTGTGGCTAAGCAACTTTAGCAATGGCACCAACTTGGCCCCAGCCTTCTCCAATCCATGGCATCCCACCTGGGTCCTAGGGTGAGCACAACGCCCAAGGCAGAAGTGTCTGACTCTGGGGAGGAGCCAGGATGTGCTAACAGCCACAACAGCACCGAACGGGTCCCGATTCCCCCCGTACTCACCAGCCAGAGCCCCAGGGGGCAGGAAAAAAGCCATGGGGAGCAGGAGCAGAAGCTGCATTATCAGAGCCATCTGGGGAAAGGGATGGTGCATCTGCCTCAGCCCTAGGTGATTTATAGACCCAGCAGGAAACCTGCAGGTCACGTATATGTGCTCATCTGAGCGGCAGGTTCAGACTCTGTTGAACCACAGCTGACCTCACAGGCTGCGGGGAAAGACAGGCCGTGCGTCAGCCCAGCAACTGGGTCCCTGCACAGCTGGATGGATGATGGACAGAGAAGACCTCGGTGGGAGGATGTGTCCTGCAGGATCCAGGGTTGCTCCGGGTGCTGGCTCACAGCTGGGCACATCTGGGGCTCTTACTCATCTGGGCCCATCATCGCTCAGCTCCCTGCCTGTGTCTCTGTGCTGGGGGCTGTGTGTGACAGCAACTGCTCTGGGTGGTGGGTGGGAACATGGTCTTTTGATCTTTCTCAGGGTGGCCCAGCTGTGAGCAGGGCGGGGCTGGGCAGACAAACCATGGGCCCCGATCACAGCAACTGCGGCAGGAGGGTTTCTGAGAAGCCCGCCGGTGAGTCTGTGACCACGCGAAGGGGATGTGGCAGCCTCTGTGACACCCTATAGCTGGGAGCTATGACTGTGCAGCAACAGAGGAGAAATGACACAGCAGAGCCAGGCATAGAACCCAGGAGTCCTGACTCCCAGACGTCCCTGCTCCAACCACTAGACCCCACCCCACTCCCAGTGCTCCCTGCTGTCGGGAGGGGATGCCTGGTGTTATGTGGAGCTGGACCGGGGGCACAGATGCACCCATCTCCCGATCCCTTCCCTTTGCCTCCCCTTGTAAAGGGGATCATGGTGGTGTCTCTGCTCTGAAAGGTCCATATTGTCGTGGGTGGGGTTGGGTGGGAGAATTATAGACACTACATGGACAGCCTCATGCCCCCGTCCCCCATACACACAGCCCGAGAACCTGCCCAGACCCCCAGATGTCTTCTAACAACCCTGTGTTAGTGGCCCTCACACCCCCTTAATGCCCTCACCATCCCGCCCTCCTCTGTGACTTTCCCCGCACACCCCTTTAACTCCTGCCAGCCTCCCCGTCAACCCCCTCAAATTCCCACCGAATGCCCTGAAAATCCTCCATACGCCCCTTTAATCCCCCAACCTCCCCTTTAATTCTCTGATCATTCCCCTTTAATTCCCCCAGTACTCCCCTTTAACACCAACCTCCCCTT
>NW_020709830.1:0-1617 GCF_002925995.2 Terrapene triunguis
TAATGTCAGCCTCTGGGCACGTTAGCTTGACTCAAGAACAACGCACAACTCTGTATCCATGTGGACACGGGCCCTGCATCTCCCCCTGTGGCTAAGCAACTTTAGCAATGGCACCAACTTGGCCCCAGCCTTCTCCAATCCATGGCATCCCACCTGGGTCCTAGGGTGAGCACAATGCCCAAGGCAGAAGTGTCTGACTCTGGGGAGGAGCCAGGATGTGCTAACAGCCACAACAGCACCGAACGGGTCCCGATTCCCCCCGTACTCACCAGCCAGAGTCCCAGGGGGCAGGAAAAAAGCCATGGAGAGCAGGAGCAGAAGCTGCATTATCAGAGCCATCTGGGGAAGGGGATAGTGCATCTGCCTCAGCCCTAGGTGATTTATAGACCCAGCAGGAAACCTGCAGGTCACGTATACGCGCTCATCTGAGCGGCAGGTTCAGACTCTGTTGAACCACAGCTGACCTCACAGGCTGCGGGGAAAGACAGGCCGTGCGTCAGCCCAGCAACTGGGTCCCTGCACAGCTGGATGGATGATGGACAGAGAAGACCCCGGTGGGAGGATGTGTCCTGCAGGATCCAGGGTTGCTCCGGGTGCTGGCTCACAGCTGGGCACATCTGGGGCTCTTACTCATCTGGGCCCATCATCGCTCAGCTCCCTGCCTGTGTCTCTGTGCTGGGGGCTGTGTGTGACAGCAACTGCTCTGGGTGGTGAGTGGGAACATGGTCTTTTGATCTTTCTCAGGGTGGCCCAGCTGTGAGCAGGGTGGGGCTGGGCAGGCAAACCATGGGCCCCGATCACAGCAACTGCGGCAGGAGGGTTTCTGAGAAGCCCGCCGGTGAGTCTGTGACCACGCGAAGGGGATGTGGCAGCCTCTGTGACACCCTATAGCTGGGAGCTATGACTGTGCAGCAACAGAGGAGAAATGACACAGCAGAGCCAGGCATAGAACCCAGGAGTCCTGGCTCCCAGACCCCCCACCCCCCCGCTCTAACCACTAGACGCTACTCCCATCCCAGAGCCAGGAGAGAACCCAGGAGTCCTGACTCCCAGACGTCCCTGCTCCAACCACTAGACCCCTCCCCCCTCCCAGTGCTCCCTGCTGTCGGGAGGGGATGCCTGGTGTTATGTGGAGCTGGACCGGGGGCACAGATGCACCCATCTCCCGATCCCTTCCCTTTGCCTCCCCTTGTAAAGGGGATCATGGTGGTGTCTCTGCTCTGAAAGGTCCATATTGTCGTGGGTTGGGTTGGGTGGGAGAATTACAGACACTACATGGACAGCCTCATGCCCCCGTCCCCCATACACACAGCCCCAGAACCTGCCCAGACCCCCAGATGTCTTCTAACAACCCTGTGTTAGTGGCCCTCACACCCTCATACCCCCTTAATGCCCTCACCATCCCGCCCTCCTCTGTGACTCTCCCCGCACACCCCTTTAACTCCTGCCAGCCTCCCTGTCAACCCCCTCAAATTCCCACCGAATGCCCTGAAAATCCTCCATACGCCCCTTTAATCCCCCAAGCTCCCCTTTAATTCTCTGAGCATTCCCCTTTAATTCCCCCAGTACGCCCCTTTAACACCAACCTCCCCTTTAATTCCCCCAGTACTCCCCTTT
>NW_020709831.1:0-5920 GCF_002925995.2 Terrapene triunguis
ATCTCTCTCTTGTGGGCCGCCTCTTTGGCTTTCTCTTCTCTGTCTCTCAGCTCTATCTCTTTTTCTTTCAGCTCCATAGCTCTCTTGTGGGCCTCCTCTTTAGCTTTTTCTTCTTTGGTAGTCATTTTCCTGGTTTTCTTGTGCTGGGTCACACCCCTCTGCAGTTGACTGAAATTGGGATGTACTTAGCTCTGGCTGCTGCTGAGTTAACAGAGACTTTCTAACAAGCTACTCCCGAGGATGTAAAAAGAAAAAAAAAACAATTCAACTTGTAAATTATCTTTACCAGTCAGTCAAAGTTTGCTCCCTTTGAACCCTTCTCTTAACAAAGGACCTCGTTAAAAAAAACTTAACACCTCTGCCTTCAGGCAAGGAGAGATAAGATATGCATCTACCTTCAGCTCTGCTTTCCAAGCAGCTAGAAGGAAAAAAAAATCTCTTACTGACTTTGGGTTTAAAATGTATCCCACCGCTATGCCACCATGTCAAGGCTGGATCCCCACTTTGAACTTTAGGGTTCAAATGTAGGGGCCTGCATGAAAACTTCTAAGCTTATCTACCAGCTTAGCTTTGGTCCGCTGCCACCATCACAAGAATTCCCTCCCTGGGAAGCCTTGAGAAACCTTTCACCAATTCCCTGGTGAACACAGATCCAAACCCCCTTGGATCTTAAAACAAGGAAAAGTTAACCATCCCCCCTCCTTCCTTCCACCCTCCTTTCACCAACTCCTGGTGAATACAGATCCAAACCCCCTTGGATCTTAAAACAAGGAGAAATCAATCTGGTTCTTAAAAAAGAAGGCTTTTAATTAAAGAAAAAGGTAAAAATCATCTCTGTAAAATCAGTATGGAGAATACTTTACAGGGTAATCAAACTTAAAGAGCTCAGAGGACCCCCCTCTGTCTTAGGTTCAAAGTACAGCAAACAAAGATACACACTCTGGCAAAAAGGTACATTTACAAGTTGAGAAAACAAAGTAAATCTAAGACGCCTTGCCTGTCTTTTACTTACTAGTTTGAAATAGGAGAGACTTGTTTAGAAAGATGGGGAGAACCTGGATTGATGTCTGGTCCCTCTCAGTCCCAAGAGCGAACCACCCCTTAAAACAAAGAGCACACACACAAACCTTTCCCCCCCCCAAGATTTGAAAGTATCTTGTCTCCTTATTGGTCCTTTGGGTCAGGCGTCAGCCAGGTTACCCGAGCCTCTTAACCCTTTACAGGTAAAAGGATTTGGAGTCTCTGTACACAGAGAGCTGTTACCCTTCCCTTCATAGTTATGACACGCCCCCCAAATCACAGATAGTGTTGGACGTTCGGTTCCACACTGGCTGTGATTTCTTCCTGGAGTTTTAGGAGAAAACAGAGTTAATAAGACATACTACTGATTATATAAAAACTAACAATGTTTCATTCCAAGAACAATTGTTAACCAGTTAACTCTGGGAAACTTTCCCGGGAGAGTGCATCAGCCACTTTGTTAGAAGCTCCCGAAATGTGTTGTATTTCAAAATCAAAATCTTGGAGAGCTAAACTCCACCGAAGAAGTTTTTTGTTATTTCCCTTGGCGGTATGAAGCCACTGTAGCGCAGCATGGTCTGTTTGTAGTTGGAAACGCCGTCCCCAAACATATGGGCGTAGCTTTTCCAGCGCGTACACAATGGCGTAGCATTCCTTTTCGCTGATTGACCAGTGACTTTCCCTCTCAGACAGTTTTTTGCTGAGAAACACGACAGGATGGAATTCTTGATCCGGTCCTTCCTGCATTAAAACTGCTCCCACGCCTCGCTCGGACGCATCTGTGGTTACTAGGAACGGTTTGTCAAAGTCTGGGGCCCTTAGCACAGGGTCAGACATGAGTGTTGCCTTAAGCTGGTTAAAGGCCTTTTGACACTCATCAGTCCACTGAACTGCATTTGGCTGTTTCTTTCTGGTTAGGTCTGTCAGCGGGGCGGCGATTTGGCTGTAGTGTGGTACAAATCGCCTATAATATCCGGCCAAGCCTAAGAAGGATTGGACCTGTTTCTTTGACTTTGGAACCGGCCACTTTTGGATAGCATCCACTTTGGCCTGTAGGGGATTTATAGTTCCTTGACCCACCTGGTGCCCCAGGTACGTCACTCTGTTTTGGCCTATTTGACACTTTTTAGCCTTAACAGTTAGTCCTGCCTGTCGGATGCGCTCGAAGACTTTTCCCAGGTGCTCCAGGTGTTCTGTCCATGAATCAGAAAAAATGGCCACATCATCGAGGTAGGCAACTGCAGATTCTCCCAATCCCGCTAAGAGACCATCTACAAGTCTTTGGAAGGTGGCGGGTGCATTTCGCAACCCGAAAGGGAGTACATTGAATTCATACACCCCTGCCTGGGTGACGAAGGCGGACCTTTCCTTAGCGGGTTCATCTAGTGGTACTTGCCAGTACCCTTTGGTTAAGTCTAAAGTAGAGATGAATTGGGCATGTCCCAATTTTTCCAATAGCTCATCTGTGCGTGGCATTGGATAGTTGTCAGGACGAGTTACAGCATTTAGCTTACGGTAGTCCACGCAAAAGCGTATTTCCCCATCTGGTTTGGGAACTAGAACCACTGGAGATGCCCATGCACTGTTAGAGGGGCGGATTATACCCATCTGTAGCAGGTCCTGGATCTCCCTTTGTATAGCCGCTTGGGCATGAGGTGACTCCCGGTAGGGTGGGGTTCTAATTGGGTGAGCATTACCTGTGTCAATGGAGTGGTATGCCCGTTCGGTCCGTCCTGGAGTGGCTGAGAAAATCGGTGCAAAGCTTGTGCACAGCTCCTTGATCTGCTGTCGCTGCAGACGTCCCAGGGTCGTGGAGAGGTTCACCTCTTCCACGCCACCATTCCTTGTTCCTTCGTAGTAGACACCTGCAGGCCACTCCGCGTCATCTGTTTCCTGGGCTGTAAACTGGCAAACGTTTAATCCTCTGGAATAAAAGGGCTTAAGAGAATTAACATGGTATACCTTAGGCTTTATGTTGGAGGTGGGGGAGGCTATGAGATAGTTAACAGCTCCTAGGCGCTCCTGGACCGTGAATGGTCCTTCCCACGACGCTTCCATTTTATGGGCCTGGAGCGCCTTTAAGACCATGACTTGGTCTCCTACTTTGAAGGACCGTTCTCTGGAATGTTTATCATACCAGGCCTTTTGCTCTTCCTGAGCATCCTTTAGGTTTTCTTTAGCAAGGGCTAAAGAGTGTCGGAGGGTGTTTTGTAGGTTGCTTACAAAGTCTAGAATGTTAGTTCCTGGAGAAGGCGTAAACCCCTCCCATTGCTGCTTCACCAACTGTAATGGCCCCTTAACCTCGCGGCCATACACAAGTTCAAATAGTGAAAACCCTAAACTGGGATGTGGTACAGCCCTGTAGGCAAAAAGCAACTGCTGCAACACTAGGTCCCAATCATTGGAGTGTTCATTTACGAATTTACGTATCATGGCCCCCAAAGTTCCATTAAACCTCTCCACCAGACCATTGGTTTGATGGTGATGAGGGGTGGCAACCAAGTGATTCACCCCATGAGCTTCCCACAGGTTTTTCATGTTCCCTGCCAGGAAATTAGTTCCCGAATCTGTAAGGATGTCGGAGGGCCAACCTACCCTGGCAAAAATGTCTGCTAATGCCTGGCACACACTTTTAGTCTTGGTGTTGCTTAAGGGTACAGCTTCCGGCCATCGGGTAGCAAAATCCATGAAAGTCAGTACGTACTGCTTTCCTCTGGGTGTCTTCTTTGGGAAAGGACCCAGAATATCCACAGCTACTCGCTGAAATGGGACCTCAATTATGGGTAGTGGCTGGAGAGGGGCTTTAACCTGGTCTTGGGGCTTTCCCACTCGTTGGCACACCTCACAAGACCGGACATAATTAGCAACGTCCTTGCCCATTCCCTCCCAGTGGAAGGACTTCCCCAACCGGTCTTTGGTTCTGTTCACCCCAGAATGGCCACTGGGATGATCATGGGCTAAGCTCAAGAGCTTTACCCGATACTTAGTGGGAACCACCAACTGTCTTTGAGGATGCCAGTCTTCCTGGTGCCCACCAGAAAGAGTTTCCTTGTATAAAAGTCCTTGTTCTACAACAAACCGGGATCGGTTAGAAGAGCTGAGAGGCGGTGGGGTGCTCCGTGCCGCCGCCCAAGCTTTCTGAAGGCTGTCATCTGCTTCCTGCTCGGCCTGGAACTGTTCCCTTGATGCTGGAGACATCAGTTCCTCCTTGGACTGTGGACTGGGGCTTGGTCCCTCTGGAAGCGATGCAGGTGCTGGGGCTGTTTCCACTGACCGTGAACCGCTGTCCGCTGGTGCACTAGGTGGTATCTCAGGCTCTGGCTGAGCCTCTTGGGGAGGGTTATCTGCTGCTTCCGCCAGTTCAGGCTCGCTGGTGCCCTCTGGCATTGGAGTTGTAGACGGGTTTGCAAGCGCTGGACTCCGTGCCGGCAATGGTTCTGGTGCTGGTTGCGTTGCCAGTTCCGGTTCCGGGACTGGCTTTGGCTGGGTCTCTGGGATTGGATCCACTACGGCTGTTGCAGTCGTTGGCAGGGGATCCGGTTCCACCACCTGTGTTTGGGTCTCCGGTAACACAGACGGGGCCCTGGTGGACGGCTCAGGAACAGGGATGGGGGTGGAAGCTTGCTTAGCCTGGCTGCGGGTGACTATTCCCACCCTCTTGGCTAGCTTCACATGGTTGGCCAAGTCTTCCCCCAGCAGCATGGGGATGGGATAATTGTCATAGACTGCAAAAGTCCACATTCCTGACCAGCCCTTGTACTGGACATGCAACTGGGCTGTAGGCAAGGTTACAGACTGTGACACGAAGGGTTGAATTGTCACTGTAGCCTCCGGGTTGATGAGTTTGGGGTCCACTAGGGATTGGTGGATAGTTGACACTTGTGCCCCAGTGTCCCTCCAAGCGATAACCTTCTTTCCGCCCACTCTCAAGGTTTCCCTTCGCTCCGAGGGTATGAGAGAGGCATCTGGGTCTGGGGATCTTTGGTGTGATTGGGGTGTAATGAACTGTAATCGGTTAGGGTTCTTGGGGCAGTGAGCCTTTATATGCCCCAGTTCATTACATTTAAAACATCGCCCTGCTAAGGTATCACCGGGGCGATGTTGGTTGATGGAGACTGGTGTGGTGGGGTGAGAAGGCGTCTGGGGTTTCCCTTGGGAGGTGGGTGGGGCCTTGGGTTGTCCCCGGTGGTAAGGTTTTGTTTCGGCTTGCCCCTTCTGATATTCGCTCCAACTGCTACTAGCTTTTTTCTTTTCTGTCACCTCCACCCATTTGGCTCCAATCTCCCCCGCCTCGGTTACAGTTTTGGGCTTCCCATCTAGGATGTACCTTTCTATTTCCTCAGGAACACCCTCTAAAAACTGCTCCATTTGCAATAGGAAGGGCAACTCTTCCGTAGATTTAACATTTGCTCCTGATATCCAGGCATCCCAATTTTTCCCAATGTGGTAGGCATGTCGGGTAAATGACACATCGGGTTTCCACCTTAGGGCTCTGAACCGCCGACGGGCATGCTCAGGTGTTAGCCCCATTCTGATTCTGGCCTTGTTTTTAAAAAGTTCATAACTGTTCATGTGTTCCTTAGGCATTTCAGCCGCCACCTCTGCTAAGGGTCCACTGAGCTGCGGCCTCAGCTCTACCATGTACTGGGGTGGAGGGATGTTGTATCCAAGGCAGGCCCTTTCAAAATTTTCTAAGAAGGCCTCAGTATCATCGCCTGCCTTGTAGGTAGGGAATTTCCTGGGATGGGAAGTGGTACCTGGAGAGGAGTTGTTAGGATGGTCTGATGCACCCTGCCTAGTCCTTGCTGCTTCCAGTTCCATCTCTTTTTCTTTCAGCTCCATCTCTCTCTTGTGGGCCGCCTCTTTGGCTTTCTCTTCTCTGTCTCTCAGCTCTATCTCT
>NW_020709832.1:0-1675 GCF_002925995.2 Terrapene triunguis
GCGGGAGGTGCTCCCACAGCGCCCCCTGCTGGGAGAGGCTGGGCTGGTGTAGGCGGGAGCTCCCCCCACAGCCAGCGTTCCTGCACTATCCTCTTTTGTAATTGGTGGCTATTTACCCCTTAACCCGCCAGCCACTTCTTGGGGCCGGGGAGGGCAAATCCAGCCAATCAGCCTCTCCCCTGTGCTCCCTTTGCCAGGACCGAGCCCCCCACGCTCAACGCGTTCATCATGGACAAGTCCCTTCTGGATTACGAGGTCACCATCGACTCGGACTGCAAGCTCCTCACCGTGGGGAAGCCGTTTGCTATTGAAGGTGAGCTGCTGCCTGGGGCTGGTTCCCCTTGGCCCCCTGCCCACGGCCCGAGCTGCTGAATGCACCGGTGCCCTGCCCCGGGAGAAGGGGCATTGCTTGCGTGGGACTGGGCCGCAGCGGTAGGCGACGGGTGGCTTTAGTGCAGTGTTGATCTGTGTTAAAATGGCTCAGCTTGGCGGGTCTCTGCTCCGGCTGCCCCGTCTCTGCTCCGGCTGCCCCCTAGGGCAGTGGGTGCTGCCCGGGCAGTGAGCTGCTAGATTCACTTTGCTTATGGGCCCCCCCACCGCAGAGCTTTGGTCACAGCTGGAGCTAAACTGGGGACCTAGAGGGGAAAGGCTCCTTAGTCCAGTGGCCGGATCCACCTCACTACCCAGAGCGGATCTAAAATGACACTGACCCCAGGCCGAGGGGCTGTAGCGTCCAGTGCCTTCCAGCCAGCAGTGAGCGCTCCCCTGCATAAGCCGCACAAAGCCATTGTCTCATTCACAGAGACACCCCCCTCGCCCCCGCAGCCTGAGTCTTGCACACCTGAGCTTCGCTCCCTGGTGAGTCCACAGCCTACGTGCCCCAGGGACCCGCAGCGCAGACAGGCTCTGCTTGCAGCAGCGGTGGGTCCGTGTCGCCCTTCACCAGGCTCTCCGAGGGGCGCGCATCCAGAGCAAGGGACTAGCAAAGCAGAGGAACCCTGGTGTGGTGCAGCCCCTCACCTGGGTCCAGCTGTGTGCTAGCTACACAACAGCTGGAGACCCCAGTAGCCCATCTGGCCTGGTCTCCTAGGATGTTCATCGTCCTTCCTGACCCTGCCATGGACAGTGAGCCTGTGCCCTGGAGCATGAGGGTTCGGCCTATCCTGGTTTGGCTAAGGGTGAGCAAAGCCTCCAGGTGCTGCTTGCCCTCTTCTCTCCCCACCCCGATCCCTTCCACCTCCTCTAATCTCCCACACAGCCTCCTCCTCTCGTCCCTGTGCAGCAGGGCTGCTGGCTGATCTCTCCTCATTAACCAGGCTGCTGCCCCGGAGCCGAGAGGGAAGTTAAATGAAGCCCCCGCGCTCTCGCCTGCCAAGCTGTGACTAGAAAGGGAAACAGGGAAGCGAAGGCAGCCCCGTCAGCGGGGAATGAGCCAGCGGGCCCTGCAAGGCAAGGCAGCTGTCACAGGGCCCACAACAGCTCTCAATGGCCACACCACTAGGAGGCAAAGCTCATGGGTTTTTCTCCTGGGGAGGCCAGATGGATTTATGGCAATGGGGCCAACCTGTCTTATGATGAGAACAACTGACCTCAGATGTGCAGGGCATAGCGGGGAGCAGCCCCCCCCCGCACTAAACCACACTGGGCTGTGTAGCTGCAGGCACTTGGCAGACCA
>NW_020709833.1:0-1663 GCF_002925995.2 Terrapene triunguis
GAGTAGGCGGGAGGTGCTCCCACAGCGCCCCCTGCTGGGAGAGGCTGTGCTGGTGTAGGCGGGAGCTCCCCCCATAGCCAGCGCTCCTGCACTATCCTCTTTTGTAATTGGTGGCTATTTACCCCTTAACCCGCCAGCCACTTCTTGGGACCGGGGAGGGCAAATCCAGCCAATCAGCCTCTCCCCTGTGCTCCCTTTGCCAGGACCGAGCCCCCCACGCTCAACGCGTTCATCATGGACAAGTCCCTTCTGGATTACGAGGTCACCATCGACTCGGACTGCAAGCTCCTCACCGTGGGGAAGCCGTTTGCTATTGAAGGTGAGCTGCTGCCTGGGGCCGGTTCCCCTTGGCCCCCTGCCCACGGCCCGAGCTGCTGAATGCACCGGTGCCCTGCCCCGGGAGAAGGGGCATTGCTTGCGTGGGACTGGGCCGCAGCGGTAGGCGACGGGTGGCTTTAGTGCAGTGTTGATCTGTGTTAAAATGGCTCAGCTTGGCGGGTGTCTGCTCCGGCTGCCCCCTAGGGCAGTAGGTGCTGCCCGGGCAGTGAGCTGCTAGATTCACTTTGCTTATGGGCCCCCCCACCGCAGACAGCTCCTGAGCTTTGGTCACAGCTGGAGCTAAACTGGGGACCTAGAGGGGAAAGGCTCCTTAGTCCAGTGGCCGGATCCACCTCACTACCCAGAGCAGATCTAAAATGACACTGACCCCAGGCCGAGGGGCTGTAGCGTCCAGTGCCTTCCAGCCAGCAGTGAGCGCTCCCCTGCATAAGCCGCACAAAGCCATTGTCTCCTTCAGAGAGACACCCCCGTCCCCCCCTCAGCCTGAGTCTTGCACACCTGAGCTTCGCTCCCTGGTGAGTCCACAGCCTACGTGCCCCAGGGACCCGCAGCGCAGACAAGCTCTGCTTGCAGCAGCGGTGGGTCCGTGTCGCCCTTCACCCGGCTCTCCGAGGGGCGCGCATCCAGAGCAAGGGACTAGCAAAGGAGAGGAACCCTGGTGTGGTGCAGCCCCTCACCTGGGTCCAGCTGTGTGCTAGCTACACGACAGCTGGAGACCCCAGTAGCCCATCTGGCCTGGTCTCCTAGGATGTTCATCGTCCTTCCTGACCCTGCCATGGACAGTGAGCCTGTGCCCTGGAGCATGAGGGTTCGGCCTATCCTGGTTTGGCTAAGGGTGAGCAAAGCCTCCAGGTGCTGCTTGCCCTCTTCTCTCCCCACCCCGATCCCTTCCACCTCCTCTAATCTCCCACACAGCCTCCTCCTCTCGTCCCTGTGCAGCAGGGCTGCTGGCTGATCTCTCCTCATTAACCAGGCTGCTGCCCCGGAGCCGAGAGGGAAGTTAAATGAAGCCCCCGCGCTCTCGCCTGCCAAGCTGTGACTAGAAAGGGAAACAGGGAAGCGAAGGCAGCCCCGTCAGCGGGGAATGAGCCAGCGGGCCCTGCAAGGCAAGGCAGGCTGCTGCTGCGTGTCACAGGGCCCACGACAGCTCTCAATGGCCACACCACTAGGAGGCAAAGCTCATGGGTTTTTCTCCTGGGGAGGCCAGACGGATTTATGGCAATGGGGCCAACCTGTCTTATGATGAGAACAACTTACCTCAGATGTGCCCCCCCCCTGCACTAAACCACACTGGGCTGTGTAGCTGCAGGCACTTGGCAGACCA
>NW_020709834.1:0-6053 GCF_002925995.2 Terrapene triunguis
ATAAAGAAATTAATTGGCACCCCACCTGTGTGGTAATTGCTCCCCAAAATCCCATATACCTGCAGGCAGGGACATGGCGTCACGAACAGGATCTCGGGGTAACAATTACTGCCCTCCCTGTCCCTGGAAAGAGGCCAAGACCTCTGGGACAGAGGAAGATCAGACCAACCACCTTCAATACCACTTGCTGCAAAGTAAACAGCAGCCTGAGGCCCTAGAATGGGTCTGTACTATTGGCAAAGGCCAGAGCTCCAGGGTGTATACCAACCACCTGGGGCTCACGGATGTGGGGTGCCTCTTAACCTGCCACCCCACATTCAGGGCCAGCCCTGCTGATTCCAGCCTCCGGCCAGTCTGCACTAAGGCAGGAGAGCCAGCCGCAGATTCAGATCCCACCCGCCTCTGGAGAGAGGTGGGAAGGGTCATGAAAGCCTGAGGGGGGGCCCCATCTAAGCTCACCCCTGAACCTCGAATTTTGCAGGGGTCCCCCACCCACCAGATATTAACCGAACTGGTGCAGAAGCTGGATGAAATTCAAAAGCCCAAGAAACTGTGGCATGACATATATAAGCCCCAAAAGGTAGCCACAGTTACCTATGAGATCCTGGCTCAGGCCCTTGATAAACTAACTGTTTTCCATGGGGCCCTAATGACCTCGACCAAGGAGGCCACCAGCCAGCCTAGCCAGGAGGGACCACCACTGACCCCTAGCCTGCCCAGTCCCAATGAATCCCCTGAAAAACCACCCCCATATACCCACCCAGAGGCCTCATCTCCCCTCAAGACAACCCCACTATACCCAGCCCTACCTTCAGCCCCTCCAGAGGCCCAAGCCCATGAACCTGCACCCACTGTCACCTCTGGTGAAGCCCTGCCGGTATCCATCAGTCGTATAAAGATTGATGACCAGGGCAACACCACACAGGTGACAGAACTCCGACCCCGCTCCAAAGCAGAGATGAAGGAGTTCATCTCAGACACCGCTAGGGGGGCCAATGAGCCACCACTACTGTGGCTAGGCCGCCTGGCTCTGGAAAATGGACAGGAGTTAGTGGATAGGGAAGAGGGCATAGTATTAGCCAGGACCAGTAGCTGGTCCAGGGGTCTCTCAGGGAGCCTGGTGATATCTAACACTGCATGGCCACTGACTGCCCCAGCCCTGGCCTTCCTCCATTCACTGCACTCCCTTCAAGGGGTCCAAGTCCCCAGAGGAAGCGTCAAGGACATCTCTTCCCTGAGATGTGCCATCGCAGGGGGGTCCATCGTGCTATGGTCCCCGACCCAACACCCTCTCAGACTTACTCAGGCCCAGATTAACCAGGTCAATGCCTTTAGGCATGTTATTGACCCCACCGTGATACCCATAGACGAAGCTGCCATTGACTTAGCCATGGATAACAGTACCACCCCTGACACTGGGGCAGTTCTGTGGCTAAGGGGGTATGCTGGGCGCCCCATTGGGCGACTCTATGAAGCCCTCGAGAAAATAAGATGGCCCTCAGCCCAAGCTCTACCCATCAGTCCACCCCCACCACACATCAGTCCACCCCCACCACACGCCAGTCCACCCCCACCACATGCCAGTTCACAACCCAGGTCCCAGTACTCACAGCATTCATTTACAGAACGCAAAATCTTTGGGTTCTTATTGTACAAGGGCCTCACTAAGGAGGTTGTACGTAAGCTCAATAGCGAGCAGCAAAGAGCCTTGGCCATAACTCTGGGATGGGAAGAGCGCCCAGAACCTTCCCAGCCAAAAAACGGGTAATGGCCGGGTGCTCGGCGGCAGCCAGCACCCGGCAAGGGGACCCCCGCCCCTATTATCCGCTAGTTTTTGACAAGGGTCTCGTCATCCCCTTTTTGCTGGACATGGGGGCACAGGTGTCCATTGTTCCTCCTCACGTCCCTCACACTCCCACAGGACACACCATTTATGTGCAAGACCTCAACAGCACAGAACCCCACCCAGAAGTAAAGGTACACGCATCCATAGGCCGCACACCAGTAACATTCTGGGCCCTAGTGGGACCCATGCCACTCCTTGGGGTTCAGGAGCTACGGCGTTTTAAACTGGCCAAAGCCGTGCTCGATGCACTACCAGTCACCCTATCGGGTGCCAGTGCCCCCCACGAGCCTGAACTGCTCAACCCCACACCCTGGAAATACAGACCCATACCCACAGCCCCAGAAGGTCAATCACACATTGCCCAGCTCATTGAGACACTCCTTAAAGATAATAAGATTCGGCGTGTGTCAGCGAGCAAATACTTGTCCAGTGCATGGGGAATCCCAAAACCACACAAGACCAATGAGTATAGGATGGTTATAGATTATCGTGCTGCTAACAAACACATACGGTCAGTAGCATTCGCTGCCAAATGGGATATCCCCACTATAGAACACATCCTACTGGATGACACTAACCAATGGGCTTGTACAATAGACCTAAAAGATATGTTTTACCAGATCCCCCTCTATGACCCCAAGGGACTGTTAAACTTCACTTACCAGGGAGCCCTTGCTACCTGGGAGCGACTTGTTTATCAGGCCCAAGAGGTATTTGGACATTGGGCCCTCAAGTCCTCCTCCACCACAGCTCCCACTGACCCGGGGGCTATTGCCCAATTGAGTGCCTATGCCCCTTGGATTGTATCTGATGGGGGCACATCGCCTTCTCCCCGAGCAGGAATGCTGTGTGCTACCTGTAACACCCTCAAAGTTAAACCCTTAGATTTTTCCAGCTCAGCTCAGAAGGCCGAAGCAGAAGGCGTCCTGTTGGCAGCCTCTCACATTGTGGCAGCCCACCCAAAAAAACGCGTGGTCCTGGGAGTGGACTCAAGCTACTGCGTGTCCATTCTGGTGGGAGAAGGACGGCCCACCGCTCATGAAGAAACATGGGCACAGATTACTCAACTGGCAGCACAGTCCAAGCTGCCATGGTTTGTTACTCATTGTCCTTCACACAGGTCTGACAGTAACCCTCTTCATTCCAGCCTGGATCTACAACTCCGAGAATATAAGTGTAACACATCCCAGGTTAACATTATCTCTTGCAGCGATCCCTTCATCACCTGGCTCCATAAAGAGTGGGGGCACCTGCCTGCCCATGCCCTACATCAACTGTTGACTAACCGAGGGAGACGAACGTCAAGCGTGTCTAGGCAGCAGTGCACCCAAGCTGTCCAAGGGTGTCTAAGTTGCCAACGGGCACGAATCACTAACAAGCCTGTCTATGCTCATGGTGCTTATAGCCCTGAGCACTTTAGCCCGGGTAAAACCTGGCAGATGGACCTCATTGGCCCCCTCCCGGGGGCAAAACGGTATCCAAAGGGGCTTGTAATAATTGACCTAGGGTCTCGCCAGTTAATGTGTTCTTCCCTCAGGCGATCTACTGCACCAGCTGTTTCTGTAGCCCTTCTCCAGGTAATTGCTGCCTGGGGGGCACCCAAAGAAATCCAGACCGATGGAGGGCCACCGTTCACCAGTAAAGTCATAGACCAGACAGTGTCTCAGTGGGGGGTGCGTATTCACACCCACCTGCCATATCACCTCCAAAGCAACGGAGTCGTGGAGAGACGGATCGGAATGCTGAAGACCCAGATTCGGGCCATACTTGGCACCCCTGATTACAAGGGGTGGGACCGGGTCCTGCCTCAAGCCCTCATTTCCCTTAATGCAGCATACAGCCGATGGCCAGAGATCGCTACTAAACCACGGGAACCTTGGAAACCTGCCTACAGTATTTCTCAGCCAGTGTGGGTCTCTATTCCCAATGCCCAGGGAACCTGCGCTCCACTAGCAGCCACCATCATCACACCTGGCCGGTTCCCTAACACCTATCATATTCAAATAGATGGACGCGGCAAGCCTGACCTGGTCCACCACAACTGGCTTAGTGTTCGGTCATAACAGGCCCTAGATGGGCCACTTTTCTTTTATGTCTTCACAGGAATCACCTGCCATGATTGCCACCCTGCCTCGAGAAAACCCCCTGGTTGCCTGTTTGAGAGCCTACGCCCTACAGGAGGTCCTCATCGGGAACCTGTCAGATGTCCCCTCATCACATGATTGTGTTGCCTGCACAAGACGGGAGGCCTCAGACGGAGGATCCCCTTTCCTCTGGAAGTTCCTCCCTCTCACAAACTTAACTCTACAGTATCCAGCCTCAGTCTGCAACAACACAGACTGGGTCCATCGACCCCTGTTCACGTGCAACACCAGCAGTGACGACCGGAAACCCAACTCCTTCGCCCCTGTTGCGTTTAACTTTACAGCAAATAAGTGGACTGTCGCTTGGTCTGGAGGCCCTCGCCGACATCACAGCCGACGGGCTTCGTCGAACCAGCGACGCTTTCACAGTCCTGGCCAACTACGCCGAGCAGAACCGCCTTCTGATCCAGACCACCCTACAGAAAGACTTTTGTGTCGCCTTGGAGGACCTCGATCCTCGCTTTAAGGGACAATGTTGCCTGCGCCTTCAGCCTGGGTGGAACAACGTCTCAGCCGTGGCTGACCAACTATCGTCCTTCGCCGTCCAGATTCGTGAAGAGCGTAATAAGTGGGATTGGTGGCAAGCTCAGTGGTCCAGCTGGGGTCTGGGGTCCTGGGCTCAGTCTGCCAAGCAGTGGCTTATTACTGTTGCTATTGTTCTTGTAACCGTCTTGTTGGGGATAGCAGTGGTCAAGCAGCTGATTCGTAAGGTTGTGTCAGCCCTGCCTTTGCAGGCGAGGTATTCCTCCATCCCCTTGGACAGCAGCAAGCCACCACCTCCATACTACGAAGACGACGACTTGTAAAACCCTTTTTTCTTCCATTTTTTTTTTGGTCTTTGCATGGGACATCCCCCTCACAGCCCGTTCAGGTCGGCCAGGGGGGCATGTCTGTTACAGCTTTCCCCCTATTCCATTTTGTTTCTTACAGCTGTCCCCTAACTCCATTTTGTTTTTGTTCTCCTCCTGTGGCCGCCCCTCCCTGGCTGTTAAGTTGTTTACCAGGGCCACTGCCCTTCTCAAAGGGAGGGCCCCTTAAGTTGTTTACCAAGAGCCATTCCCCTTCTCAAAGGGATGGCCACTTGTGCTGCGTGCTAAGTGGGACTACTGCCCTGTTCAAAGGGTTGGTCCTGTTATCACCTTGTTAAACCTGGGTTCGGTGTAGGGTAGGCAATGTCCAGAGCTGCAAGACCTAATGTGTTTTTGAGATCCTGGGCATGAGTCATAGGCCTCATGTGCTTTTGAGTCCTGAGGTGGGAACTCACGCCTATTGTCCAGGACTCTGCCCAGGCATGTCTCTATGCTCACCTGCAGTTTTTCCCTGTATCTCCTCCCCTGTGACAGAAGGAGCCTATCAGGATTACTGGTGGGGAAACTGCCTGAGATTGCCTTTAAGAACAGGCATTTTTTAAACAAACATCAGAAAGGTTCCTGCATTGCTACCTGGTCTGATCAGCCAGGGGTTCTGGGGGGTCCTTTCTCCGCTCTCGTTTTATTGTTGAGCGTACCCCCGTTTTTAACACCCCCCCCACGAGGAACGAATTGCTGCCTGAGAGACCTCCTGATTATCAAGACCGTACCGAGCCCCCCTTGCTTCTTCTGATGTTGTTGCTGCTTCTGCCTTTGCTGCTGCCTTGGGGACTGGTAAGAATCCCTCTGTGAAACTTTCTATACTTTTATTACTTTAGCTGCTGGCTCTGTTTCCCCAGCACACAGACTCAAGCTAAACCTTGGTCTGTGTCTTAAAACCTCTCTTAAACTCCTTGGTCTGTATCTGTAATCTGTTTCTTGCTTTGCAGCGCCTTTGCTGCTAGAAATAAGCCTGTGCCTTCCTGGACTGTATCCTGGGCTGCCAGCTTGCAGCCACCCCCCCCGCCCCGCTTGCAGCCACCACTAGTTAAATCCCCCTCCCCCCTTGGAGCTGTATCCTGGGCACACACCACTCTGCCCTCTGGAACTACCCCTAGTATAAGGTGCACCCATTAGGTTAGATTTTGTCCTTTAGTCTAGATAAGTTGTAATTTCATTTTGCATAGCTGTAGTTAAGTTAGGTTTAGGAAATCG
>NW_020709835.1:0-1375 GCF_002925995.2 Terrapene triunguis
CCCCCCAGCCCAGAGCCCGCACTCCATCCCACACCCCAACCCCCTGCCCCAGCCCTGAGCCCCCTCCTGCACCCAAAGTCCCTCCTGGAGCCTTCACCCCAAACCCCCTCCTGTACTCCAACCCCCTGCCCCCGGATCAGCCCGGAGCCCCCTCCCACACCCCAACCCCCTGCCCAGTGAAAGTGAGTGAGGTTGGGGGAGAGCGAGCAACGGAGGGAGGGGGGCTGGAGCCTCTAGAGCATGGGCGGGGCAAGACAAGGGTGTTTGGGTTTGTGCTATTAGACAGTTGGGAACCCTAGACACCTGTCCCCTCCTGTCTTACTTTCACAGGGCTCTGGCATTCGAGCCCCTGGCTTAATGAGGTCCTTTCAACTGAGGGTGAACCCCTCATTTGGGACAAGTTAAGCACAATTCTGCTCCCCTTTATTCATACAATAAAGACAACAACATTGATATCAACATTTCTCTACCTCTGCATTCGTACTAAAGTGATTTGTAACCCAACACCAGCCGAAGTTGATCACTTTGAGCAACACCACTCTATCTGCTGGATATCTAAGCAAAGTAGGTGTGTTCATGTAAATACAATTTACTCCTGAAGTCTCTCCCACTCCCAGCTAGCTGTCAGGGGAGAATTCATTCAGACCCTGCTTACAATTAAATCCTAGGAAATACCCCCACTCCCAAATCCAGATCTGCACTGACAGTGATGCACTTGGCTCAGCGCAGCCTGAATAAGCCAGTCTCTTTGGTTCATTTCTGATGCTCTAGTGCAGTGGTTCTCAACCAGGGGTCCGGGGCCCTCTGGGGGGCCATGATCAGGTTTCAGGGGGTCCACCAAGCAGGGCTGGCATTAGACTTAATGTGGCCCAGGGAAGAAAGCTAAAGCTCCACCACATGGGGCTGGTGCCCCTGAGCACCACCAACGAGGTCTGAAGTCAAAGCCTGAGCAACGTAGCTTCATGGGGCCCCCTGCGGTACAGGGCCCCAGGCAATTGCCCTGCTTGCTGCCCCCTAACACCAGCCCTGGGTTTTATATGCAGAAAAACAGTTGTTGCGGGACAGGTGGGCCATGGAGTTTTTACAGCATGTTGGAGGGATCTCAGAAAGAAAAAGGTTGAGAACCCCTGCTCTAGTGACTACAGCTCAGGGCTCTCATTGCTATAGCCTGGGTTCAGGTCCTGGACTCAGAGGAGCCATTGAGTTTGGTTGGTTTCCTTTCTCAGGGGTCAGTTCCTCCCCTGAGTGGCACTTTACCAACACCTTGGATAGAGGGTAGGTCCAAGGACCCGCACTGCGGCATGGCTGGATAGTGCAGAGTGTGGAGCGCTTGGTAAGGCTCTCAGGTGAATTCTGAGCATGGTGTCTGAACAGA
>NW_020709836.1:0-1292 GCF_002925995.2 Terrapene triunguis
CCCCTTCCCCAGCCCTGAGCCCCCTTCTGCACCCAAACTCCCTCCTGGAGCATTCACCCCAAACCCCCTCCTGTACTCCACCCCCCTGCCCCCGGATCAGCCCGGAGCCCCCTCCCACACCCCAACCCCCTGCCCAGTGAAAGTGAGTGAGGTTGGGGGAGAGTGAGCAACGGAGGGAGGGGGACTGGAGCCTCTAGAGCATGGGCGGGGCAAGACAAGGGTGTTTGGGTTTGTGCAATTAGACAGTTGGGAACCCTAGACACCTGTCCCCTCCTGTCTTACTTTCACAGGGCTCTGGCATTCAAGACCCTGGCTTGATGAGGTCCTTTCAACTGAGGGTGACCCCCTCATTTGGGACAAGTTAAGCACAATTCTGCTCCCCTTTATTCATACAATAAAGACAACAACATTGATATCAACATTTCTCTACCTCTGCATTCGTACTAAAGTGATTTGTAACCCAACACCAGCCAAAGTTGATCACTTTGAGCAACACCGCTCTATCTGCTGGATATCTAAGCAGAGTAGGTGTGTTCATGTAAATACAATTTACTCCTGAAGTCTCTCCCCCTCCCAGCTAGCTGTCAGGGGAGAATTCATTCAGACCCTGCTTACAATTAAATCCTAGGAAATACCCCCACTCCCAAATCCAGATCTGCACTGACAGTGATGCACTTGGCTCAGCGCAGCCTGTGGTTCTCAACCAGGGGTCCGGGGCCCTCTGGGGGGCCATGATCAGGCTTCAGGGGGTCCGCCAAGCAGGGCTGGCATTAGACTTAATGTGGCCCAGGGAAGAAAGCTAAAGCTCCACCACATGGGGCTGGTGCCCCTGAGCACCACCAACGAGATCTGAAGTCAAAGCCTGAGCAACTTAGCTTCACGGGGCCCCCTGTGGTACAGGGCCCCAGGCAATTGCCCGGCTTGCTGCCCCCTAACACCAGCCCTGGGTTTTATATGCAGAAAAACAGTTGTTGCGGGACAGGTGGGGCATGGAGTTTTTACAGCATGTTGGAGGGATCTCAGAAAGAAAAAGGTTGAGAACCCCTGCTCTAGTGACTACAGCTCAGGGCTCTCATTGCTATAGCCTGGGTTCAGGTCCTGGACTCAGAGGAGCCATTGAGTTTGGTTGGTTTCCTTTCTCAGGGGTCAGCTCCTCCCCTGAGTGGCACTTTACCAACACCTTGGATAGAGGGTAGGTCCAAGGACCCGCACTGCAGCGTGGCTGGATAGTGCAGAGTGTAGAGTGCTTGGTAAGGCTCTCAGGTGAATTCTGAGCATGGTGTCTGAACAGA
>NW_020709837.1:0-1199 GCF_002925995.2 Terrapene triunguis
GCCTGGCTGTAGAGTGCGTGTCCGTGAGTAGGGCCGATGAGGGGGGGGAAGGAAGCCGGTACAAATTACCAGGGCCCGGCGGTTCGGAAGGGGACCCGGGGCCCAGCTTCGTCGTCCCTGCTTAGCCGGTCTGCCCTTGCTGGAGGGCCCGAAAAAAAATTTTCACCGGGGCCCGAACCCGCTCTCGGCGGCCCTGTCCATGAGTACCAGAGTTAAACCCTACAGTTAAAGACAATTAAGGGCTTAGTAACTAGAGATGGTTAGGAATTTTTCAGCCAAACATTTTTTCCATCAGAAAATGTGAATGCACCAAAACTAAAACCGTTCATGGGAAAAGGCCCATTTCAACAAATCTCTAAAATATTCTAAAATATTTTGAAATTCAAAATTGCTGAAATAGAATGTTTTGACATTTTCAAAACAAAAGAGTTCTGTTTTTCAGGTCAAAATGACTATTTTTAAGCTGAAGTTAATTTATAGCAAAAAGGAAAAAACTTAAAAAGATCAAAATTGACACCAAATATTTTGATTGAAAATCTGCCCCAAAATTTCAGATCAGATCAGTTGGCAAAAATAGGAGATGGACTTTTCCTCCAGATTCAGGACACAATTTTTAAAAAAAAATAATCTCAAATTCTCAAAGGGCAGGAGAACAGTTTCTTGGCCAGCTCTAGTCATTATCAAATAAATGCATTTGAGACCCCTCCCTTTCACCCACATCACACCCCTCTATGCATCCCCCACAGCCAGTCACCTCCCTTCCTATGGTGAATTTTCCCTACACCATTGCCCCATTTTGGACATCCTCTCCCGCTTCTCAACATAGTTTTCCCCTCTGCCCTTTGTGGGGTTCTCCCCTGTGGATGGTTTCCATCCCTGGGAGGGGAAAGCAGCAGCCCTTTCCTGACACTATGGGGCTGGAAAGAAGTTCTCCCCTCTTCTAGGAGCCCGTTAAAGCAACAGGGACAACAAGTGAGGCAGGAGCAGGAGACGACGGAGCCTCCTCTGGGCCCCAGGACGCTGTGTGTTGTGGCATTACAGCCTGGACAGGGAGGGGCTCAGGTGCCTGTGGCCCATCAGGCACCAGCTCCCTCCTCAGCTCCACCCACTCAAGCTTCAGCTCTTCCAATGTTAGTCACATTGCTTAACAGAGTACTGGAAGGCACTCAGATGCTATATTGATGATCACAATATAAGAA
>NW_020709838.1:0-3830 GCF_002925995.2 Terrapene triunguis
CTGCTTTCCCCTCATCCACAGAGCCAGTTATCTCATCATAGAAGGCATAGAAGGTGGTACACTTATGGCCACCCAGTAATATACAATCTACTCACAATCCCCTAGAAACAATCATGGCAAAGCCCCTTTTACCGCTCCAGAGATTGCAGCACATATACTTCCAGCATACCAAGTAGAGATCAGATATTGTCCAGGACAATTACTGGTGTTAGTTGAGACCCAAAACAGTGTGTGTGTGTGTGTGTGTGTGTGTGTGTGTGTGTGTGTGTGTATCCAGCATCAGCAAGTTTGGGGAAGGGATCGGACATTGTGCAGCACGTTAATGTATTAAATCTCCTAATTATAACAGCAAAGCTGGTGGAAATCAAAGAGACTACGAAAAAGGATATCCAACTACAGGCAATCAAGAAAGTGATACTGACAGGGTGTCCGGTACCAATTTGCCTTGGAAGAATTCAAGGGATGTGCAAGCAAATGGGAGTTTTACCACCATCATAAGCAAATGGGAGACCACCCCAGCATATATAGAGAGTAATGGTAAGGTGGAATCAACTATGAGAACAGCTAAGAGACTGTTACTCAAGGCTGTTTCTTCTCATTCTGATCAATTGTAAGCCTATTTGCACATAGGAATACTCCATCACAGGTTGCCAAACTGTTCATTTCAGGCACTGATGGAACAAGAGATCAAAACCCTTCTACCAATGAGGAGAGACATGTTGCAGCCAGAAGACTGGAGATACCACCCAGAGGAGATGGGCAATGATCAGAGAAAGCAGGTACTAGAGGACTAAAGGTCAGCCATGAACCTCCAAAGCCTGGAGCCAGGCACTCCTGTAAGGATCTAGCCATTAAAGAGACATTAGAAGGAGTCATGAGGTGTGCACTGACACCCAGTACACAAGAGGGACAAGTAATCGAAGGAACAGGAGACACTTATGAACCAGCAGACACAACAAGGGACACAACCTACAGATATTGTCACAGAACGGAAAGACGGAGAACATCTGGAGTCCAACTCCACAGGGAAGAAGGAGACTCCACGGAGAGACAGTTTTTTAGGCTCAGAGACAGGTAACAGGGAGACGGAGATATATCACTCCCAGTGTGATTGCCTGTTGAAGAGACTAAACTATCTCAAAGACTATGTGTTCAGCTGGGTCTGTGGTAAAGGTGAAACTCCATCAAAGAGACATGGGATGAGGGTTTGGCTTGTTGATGTTTTCATTAAAAAGTTTGTAAAATAAGGGAGGTCTACCATGATCAGTGGAACTGAAGTCAGAAGGCCTGTTACTGAGGAATACCAGGGGAACTGGGAGGTAAGGCAAGAAGCAACTCAGCCACATGGAAAAGCAGTCCAAAGGATTTAATAAAGTTCTACTTGTTAAACTTAAACTGTAGTCAGCATCTCTCTTTGCAAATGTAACATGGGACATAGCATGGGGGATGCATCAGTGTTGCATCCTTATGTGGACCTCACAGAAGCAAGGAGTGTGTTGTCCTTTCTCCCTTCCACTTCTCTCAGCAACTGTATAGGGCACAATCTAGCTCATACAATCAATATATCCATAACATTTTTTAAATAACCTTCTTCTATATTAATGACCAAATTAAAAGCCAGAAGAAATTTATACTAGATGACTTGGACACCTTGCAGTACAAGATGTGCAGACAATAGTTACTTATAGTGTCATTGTTTTTACTTCCTAGTTTATAATTCAATAAATTGTACATAAAAATACAGACATATCTTAGGCTAGCTGCTGGAGTAGGTATCTAGAGTTCTGGATGGAACTGTACTCAAATGGTTGTTCTGTCCCACTGTTCATGCTCCTGCAGCTGCACTTCTATTTTTAGTGTACTAGCTCTCTCAAAACTAGCGTGAGTACATCTATTTGAGCTGGAAATTAGCTTGTTGTGTAACCATATTCCTCTGAAACAAAGGCAAGCAAAACAAAAGTTCAGTGCATATAAAACAGATGATTTAAAAAATCACCTTATTGATTTCCGAAACAAATATTTTTTCTTTTATTTACCTTCCTGTAATGTCTTGCTTCAAATTAACCAAGAGTTTCAGTTACCATCTGCTAGCATTATTGTAGAACGTCTTAATTAGATGATTTAAAATTTACCTCATCCTGCCACCTTTCTGTTGCTGCATTTATCTTATGCTAACAGATAAGAAAATGCCAGTCATGCACACAGAGTAGAGATCACATGAGCACAGAGAACTCTTGGTTTCATCATCTCAAAATCAGTATAATCCTACCTGAACATTATGAGATATAAACTAAAATATCAACATGAATATTAATATTATCCTTATGTTTCCATTACACTAAGGGCTTGTCTACAGCCAGCCGCTAGTTCGGCGGCTGGGAATCGAAGTTCTGGGTTCGACTTATCGCGTCTGGTCTGGACGCGATAAGTCGAACCAGGAAGTGATCGCCGTCGACTGCGGTACTCCAGCTCGGCGAGAGGAGTACCGCGGAGTCGACGGGGAGCCTGCCTGCCGCGTGTGGACCGCGTCTGAACCGCGGTAAGTTCGAACTAAGGTATGTCGACTTCAGCTACGTTATTCACGTAGCTGAAGTTGCGTACCTTAGTTCGACTTGGGGGGTTAGTGTAGACCAGGCCTAAGATTGTTTGCTAATTTTGAAAAATTCCTCATTTTTTGAAAGTGAATTTAAATCCTTCTGAAAAGGCTTGATAGTCCAGGAGGCTGAAGACCTTTGTTTAGCCATAAAACAAACACACCACAAACAATGACAGGTCAAGCTTCTCCCTGTTGTCATATATATGGTGTCACAGTCCCATCCTGGAGTGACCCCCACCTTCAGTGAGCGGGGAGCTCAATCTTCAGGCCAAATTTTCTAAAGTCCTTTACCTACCTTCCATTTGTGCATTATCACCTGTACACACCTGTGTATGAATTTATACACACAAATCGGACTGGCACTTGATTCATGCTCCATTTCTATGTGTAAATGGCTTTGCATGTGTAAATTCTATCATCTGTGCACATAAATGATACTAATGCACACTGAAACATGCATGCAGGAGACTATTCTTTTCTTGGCCTGTTTCCTGATATAAAGGTGCTAATTACGTGCTGGATTCCGTGATATCGATATATCTCTTTCCAGAATAAGAACAGGACAGAAGCAATTAAATTAACTTCATATAAACCACTTCAGAGCTGTTAGTAATTGATTTGTAAAATCTATGCAGATTTAAGACCAAGTGCTTTTCACACAGTTGCTTTTCTTTGCTGGTGCCCATCAGTCTGAATCATCAGCTTTCATTATTAATTTATTCTTGTTATAATCACTTTATTCTATTTATTTACTGTCAGCCATATGAATTTGGTCCCAGTTTTGATATATGGACTCTGGACACTACCATAATGCAACTAAGCAATATTAATAATGTTGCCCCTTTTTGACCTGAGAGGCTAGTCAAAGTTCAGGGCTCCTTCAGGAGATGTTCCAGTTGTGTGTAGAAATTCATGATGGAGTTTGGTAATTTATTTGATCCCAATCTTGTTAATTTACAAGAAATGTATAAAGTCCTGCTTCTTTGAATTCAGAAGAAACCAAAGACAGCAGATAGCTGTTTTTGCTTACAGCTCAAAGCCTCTTTAGCCAACAACAAACCCACAAAACTCTCTTTCTTGCTTTTCCAGGGTTATACACTGTGTTCATAAGCAGCTGCTTGACTTTCTTTCTTTTTGTCTCTCTATCTGTCTCTGTTCTGTCTGTCTCAGTTTCTGTTTCTTCACCCCAGATTGTTTCCTTGCAATGCTGTAGAGAGTTGTAGGGGTAGTTGCT
>NW_020709839.1:0-1167 GCF_002925995.2 Terrapene triunguis
CAGATTGTTTCCTTGCAATGCTGTAGAGAGTTGTAGGGGTAGTTGCTGGAGGATGTTGGGTCATAGACTGAGTTTGGTGGGGGAAATGGGCTAGTCAAGCAACCAACTGATTATTCTGAAATTAGACTAAACGTGCTGTGACAGGGTGTACCGGCCCCGCATTGGAGTGGAAGGAGTTAAAGCAATGCTCTTAGTAGCAGAAGCTATGCCCCCGTTCCCTCCCCCGGACCCTGCTGGGCATGATCCAGCTGCTGCTGCAGTATAACAGGTAGCAACCTAGCTCAGTCTGGGCTGGCCACTGAGGAGGAAGAACGCACCTCGCCGGCTCCAGACGAGAAGCAGAAAGTATCCCAGACCATGGGAGCAGGAGATGCTGAGGCCCAGGCAGGGGCCCAGGTACTTGTGGATGCCCCAGGGAGATTGCAGTCACCACCTGAGGAGCCCACAGACTCCAAAGACACCCGGACTTCAACTGCAGGAGTCATGGTAGGAAACAGCCCAGGGAGGGACTAGCCCGTGTCTCGGCAGCAGTCGGCATGTTGGGGGCAGATGCTCCGCTGATTTGTGGTGAATCCATTTGCCACTGCCAGAACCCTGGGCTGAAAGCTGGTGGAGCAGGGTGGGCCTGGGTCCCCCTATGCAGCCACCCCCTTTGCGGGGTGGCCCACTGAACCACCCCAAACTGAGTCTGTCTATTAGGTTGCGCTTCCCTGCAACCAAGGACAGTGGGCCGCACTTCCCTGCAGTCCAGAGCAGTCCTAGTGACTCTGGCCAGTGAGCTGTGCTTCCCTGCAGTCCAGGAGAGTCCTATTGACTTTGGATGCTTAAAATTAGGCACATTCATAGAATCATAGAATATCAGGGTTGGAAGGGACCTCAAGAGGTCATCTAGTCCAACCCCCTGCTCAAAGCAGGACCAATTCCCAACTAAATCATCCCAGCCAGGGCTTTGTCAAGCCGGGCCTTAAACACCTCCAAGGAAGGAGACTCCACCACCTCCCTAGGTAACGCATTCCAGTGCTTCACCACCCTCCTAGTGAAATAGTGTTTCCTAATATCCAACCTGGACCTCCCCCACTGCAACTTCAGACCATTGCTCCTTGTTCTGTCATCTGCCACCACTGAGAACAGCCGAGCTCCATCCTCTTTGGAACCCCCCTTCAGGTA
>NW_020709840.1:0-7114 GCF_002925995.2 Terrapene triunguis
AACTCGGGTGCTGGAGAGGTGAGTAAGGACTTGCTTTTTACCTAACAATTTGGGGGCTCGTCCGGGATTTCCTTCTGGTGCGGTGCCTCTGTCCAGTGGTCAGACCACTCATATACGAATTGGCAGGCGCCACGGGAGATTTCTCCCAGCCAATTCAATATTGAGGGGTCGTGTACTGGACAGCAGGATAAACGCCAGTTGGAGGGCTCCTGTCAGACACCATGGGTCAAGGGACTAGCGTGCCTCTTGAGAGTCCGTTGGGGATTGTAAATAAGTTATGGAACGAAGGGAAACTCCCAGTACAGACAGGAATGTCTAGGAGGAAGTTGTACACACTGTGTGTAAGGAATTGGACTGGGTATACCGCGGTATTGGCCGACCCGGAGATGAGGTGGCCTTCGTATGGCTCTTTCGAACAGGCTGCCTTAAGAGGAGTAAGGAGCCAGATCGAAAAAGACCATCCGGGACAGTTATGTTACTGGTTTTGTTGGGACACAGCAGCAGAGCTGTGGAAATCTTTAAAAATTATGGCAGTCAGGTATTCTCCCGAGAGTGAACCCCCTCCATGTTATTTCAATGAAGGGTGTAAACCACGGCGTGTTTTGACTCATCAGTTGGTCCCCACTGCACCTGCCCCTATTCCTCCGCAGGGGGACTCTCTCCAGGGCGCAGAGGGGAATCTGCAGGACTCCGGATCGGAATCTCTGCAGAGGGATAAGGGGGGAAATGGAAGGGCACACCTCGGGAGGAGTAATTACTAGGCAAAAGATCAAGCAGATGCAGCAGGATGCATACCCCTCCCCTGAGGATAGCCCAGAGGCTGCCTCCGCCAAACCTTTTGTGAGTGATAAAGGTGTAAGTAGAGAAATGCCTTTACAGGTGCACGACCAACCTTTTGTGAGCAATGATGGCCAGTTACAACATACTAATATTGTGGAATATAAAGGATGGCTAGAATGGGACTTGAAAGAGTGGGGACGGTTGTCAGGGTCCTTTGGGGAAAATCCCCGAAAGATCACAGAACTTTTAGAAAGATTGTTTTCAAGTCATAATCCTACTTATACGGATGTAGATCAGTTGTTAAGTAGAGTTTTGACCGGAGAAGAACGTAGTAGATTGTGGATGGCAGAAAGGACATGGGGGAATAGCGATGTGGTTAATGCTATTTGGATGGATAGGTGGGGATCAAGCTGCTGGCTGGAATCCCCTAGACTGGAGTCAGCCAAGGCTGACTCAGCTGCGAAGAGATCGAGAGCGATTGTTAGAGAGACTCAAAGAAATGGCTCGCCGCTCGCCTAATCAGGCTAAGTTCATGCAGATTCGGCAGGAATCTGATGAGCCACCCAGAAAGTTCTGGTCGAGGCTATTGGAGGGGGCCCGAATGTTCACTCAGATGGATCCTGAGAGAGAAGCAGACCACCCTACTCTTATTTTGTTTTTTGTGAATCAGTCAGTGCCCCCTGTAAGGGATTATTTCTTAAAGTTTCGCCCTGGTTGGGGAGGTGAGTCAGTCACTTCAGTGTTGGACGTAGCTGATTTTGCATGGGAGAAAGAAAGGGAAAGTAGTAAAAAGAAAGAAAAAGGAAGAATATAAGTTGATGGCTTTAGCTTTTCGCGGCGGTGTTCGAGGCAGAGGCCGTGGCCGTGGCAGGGGATTTCAGGGTGCTCGGGGAAGAGGGTCCTGGCAACCCCAGCCACCAGGAAATTGTTTTCAGTGCGGACAGCCCGGTCACTTTAAACGTGAATGCCCCTGGGGACGCCCAGAGGGTCCGGTCGCATCCACAGATACTTACACCAGGGACGAATACACCCCTGCACCACCAGCTCAGCCCATTTCCCAGGCCTGGATCAACTACGGGCAACAGCAGCAGCTGCAGCAAACTCAGCCTCCTCAATGACGGTACCCCGGGGGCGAAGGCAAACAATGTGATGGTCTTATTTCCTTAATGTCTTTAGCCGGCTCCTTCCTCACTTTCTCCCCTCCCAGCAAAGAGCCTCGTCTAACCCTTTCAGTCCAAGGACTACCTGTCTCTTTCCTCATTGATACTGGAGCTACTTTCTCTCTTTTAAATCATGCCCCCTCTCCCTGGCTATCCTCTGAGGTTAAAACTGCAACTGGAGTGGAGGGCAACCCACAGTCTCTGGGACTCACTTTGCCTCTAAATGTTATTTATGCTGATAAATGTTTTTCTCACCGTTTTCTTTTTTCCCCAGCTTGTCCGATCCCTTTGATGGGCCGGGATTTACTCTGTAAGCTTGAGGCTACTTTAACCTGCACTCCTGAAGGGGTAGGATTATTGATGACAGTGTTAGGAGATTCGGCCCCAACTCAGGGTAATTGGGAAACCCCTCCCTCTCTCTCCCCTGACCTCACTGACTTGCCTTTAACCCTCTGGGGAATTTCTGACACTGATGTTGGCCTGCTCCTTTCGGCAGAGCCAGTAAGGATTCAAGTGAAGCCCTCCTTAACCCCCCCGTCAGTTCCTCAATACCCCCTGTCGCTGGAAGCCCGGGAGGGCATCCGCCCCATTATCGAGGGATTCACTGCACAAAAGCTAGTCCGCCCTCAGCGCACTCCCTGTAACACCCCTATACTGCCTGTCAAAAAGCCTCCTAAAAAGGACGGAGACCCTATTCGTTGGCGCTTTGTACAGGATCTACGGGTTGTTAATCAGTATGTGGTCCCTCTTCATGCAGTAGTGCCTGATCCAGCTACTATCATCAGCCAAATCCCCTGGGATGCTGAGTGGTTCACTGTTATTGACTTAAAATCAGCCTTTTTCAGCATTCCTGTGCACCCAGACTCTCAGTATCTCTTTGGTTTCACCTGGGAGGGACAAAGTTATGTCTGGCAACGACTTCCTCAAGGCTACAGAGACAGCCCCACGATTTTCAGCCAATGCCTCCGCCACGACTTGGAAGGCTTCACCAGTCCGCAGGGATCCACGTTAGTCCTATACGTAGATGACATCCTATTAGGTAACCGCGAAGAAGCTGCCCTCCGCATCGATGGTAAGGCACTTTTATTATACCTACACACCAGAGGCCACAAGGTAGACCCTAACAAGATTCAGTGGGTCTCACAGAAGGTCCGATATCTGGGCTTCCTGTTAACCCCAGAGGGGAGACAAATGGACCCAGTCCGCATAAAGACTATCCAAAACTGCCCTCTGCCAAACACCAAGACACAACTTCGAGGTTTCTTAGGATTAATTGGCTTCTGTCGCCCCTGGTTGCCGTCCTGCGGGGAGTTAAGCAAACCGCTCCACCGACTCACTGCTAACCTTGCTCCTGACCCTTTGCAGTGGTCCCCGGACACGATCCAAGCCTTTCAGTTACTCAAGGACAGTGTGGCCTCCTCCATGTCTCTCCGCCCCCCCAATTACAGCAAACCCTTTCACCTTTTTGTCCACGAGAGGGGCGGAATTGCTAGTGGCGTCCTTACCCAGCTGAGCGGGCCCCACCATTTCCCGCTTGCTTTTTACTCTCAGCAGATCGACCCTGTCGCTCAGGGAACCCCATCCTGCACCCGGACTCTGGCAGCAGCTGCCCTGCTGATCACAAAGGCAAAGAGCCTGACCCTGGGTCATTTTACCACGGTTTGGACCTCTCATGCCTTGTCAGCCCTTCTGCGTAGGGGCACAACCCAAGTCTTTTCGGCCCATCGGCAGCAACAGCTAGAGGCCGAACTCTTAGAAGACACTAACCTAATTTTTGAAAGGTGTGGGCCCCTTACTCCAGCTACCTTGCTTCCTGACCTGCCAGTCCTCCAGGATCAGCACGACTGTGTGGAAGTAGTTTATAGCATCTTACAGATAAGGGACAACCTGTTTGACGTGCCACTGGACAACCCTGATTGCATCCTCTTCTCGGACGGAAGCTCCTTCTATGTTGATGGCAAGCGTTTCACCGGTTATGCAGTCACCTCTGAATGGGACATTCAAGAGGCCGCCTCACTGCCAGGCAACTGGGGAGCCCAAGCCGCCGAACTCTATGCCCTGGCCCGAGCTTGCCAGTTGGCCGCTGGTAAGACCGTTACCATTTTTACTGATAGCAAGTATGCTTTTGAAGTTGTGCATTGTCACATCCACCTCTGGAAGTTTCGAGGTTTCCAGACAGCTGCCGGTAAACCCATTCAGCACCTCCCCCTCATCCACAAGCTTTTGGACGCCCTCCAAGAACCCTCGGTCCTGGCTGTAGTTCACTGCCGGGCCCATACTAAAGATGATAGCCCCGTCACCCGTGGGAATGCCCTGGCTGACGCCTCCGCCAAGACGGCTGCCGTCTTACCCTTAGCCATGCCCACGTTGGCTATTGCAGCCTCCTCCTTTACTCCACCGCACCCCGTACCAGTACCCGCTGCTGAACTACAGTCGTGGGAGAGCCTCGGAGCCACTCTGGTCAAAGGGACCTGGCTTATGCCGGATGGCCGAGCCTGCCTCCTTCGCTCCACATACCCCGTGGCAGTTCGCTGGCACCATGATAAGGGGGGTCACTACGGCACACACGCCCTTGTGGACACCATCACTCGCTTTTGGTATGCTCCAGGCATTCAACCCTACTGCCTGTCAATAGTGAAAGCATGCAGCACATGTCAGCGTAATGGACCTGCTCCGCCTCTTAACAAAATTAAGGGTGGAAGACCTCCGCCTGCTGCTCCATTTCAACATCTTCAAATTGACTTTGCAGATATGCCAAAGGCTTTTGGGAAAAAGTACCTCCTTGTTTTGGTTTGCCCTCTGACTTCCTGGGTCGAAGCTTTTCCTACTGCTAATTGTACTGCTGCCACAGTGGCGAAGATTCTCCTTAGAGATATTGTACCCCGTTTTGGCATCCCTCTCGTGCTTGACTCAGATCGCGGACCTCACTTTACTGGTCATGTCCTTGGCCGTTTAGAACAAGGACTGGGCATTTCACACTCCTTTCATACACCCTACCACCCCCAGTCTAGCGGGAAAGTTGAGCGTATGAATAGGGAGCTTAAGTTTACATTGGCTAAATACTGTCAGGAAACAGGGTTAAAGTGGCCTCAGGTACTTTCCTTGGTCCTGTTTCACCTTCGTACTCGCCCAACCCGTGTATTGGGATTATCCCCCTTTGAACTGCTCTATGGACACCCCCCTTTCAAAGGCGGGGCGCTACCACGTGCTGATGTTTCACTATTGGGAGGGGATCATATGACCGCGTGCCAGTTTCTCTCCCTACAGGCTCGCCTCCGTACCCTTTGGAAAGCCTCGCAGTTTTCCCAGACCGTGCCGCTGGAAGAACAGATCCACCCGTTCCAACCAGGGGACTTCGTCTGGGCCAAAAAGTTCGTTCGTGGCGACACCCTCCAGCCGAGGTTTACTGGACCCCACCAGGTTCTTTTAACAACCCAGACTGCAGTGTTCCTGGAAGGACGCAAATCCTGGATCCACCACTCCCACGTCAAGCCAGCCGTAGTGGACCACAGTGACGGACCAGCAGCTCTTGCCACCACTGAGGACACTGCCTCTGACCAGTGGACCAGCTTACCTCTTTCAGACATCAGACTTAAATTGACTCGGCAAAAATGAGAGGACCTTTTATTCTGACAACTGTATGTTTTTTATTATGCCTTTTTAGTTTATTTTCTGCTTATGAAGATAATGCTTTTATTAGATATTCCCAGGAGGTTAAAACTCGTATTTTAGGAAATAGAAGTAATTGCTGGGTATGTACTCAATTTCCAGTAAATGCAGAACAGGGACTCCCCTTCACACCCATTCCCCCGACCACTGCTAATATGACTTGGATGCCACCAGCTAGAGTAAAAGATCCAGTCCAACACAATCTTACATGGGACAAAACAGGAGTGCCAATTAACAGATATCTCAGGGTAACCAATCAGACAGGATCACTGTGTTTTGTTAAAGAAAAGGGGTCAACTTTTGTGGGAACAAGTAAATGCAACATGTATTTTATTGGCACCGCCTTTAGTAAAACTCTTGGCTTCAAGCCTTGCGCATCCCACTTATCCCATATGTGGATCCCTCACCCTGATCCAACTTTTTCATGGGTGGGCAAGCCTTCAGAGTCAGCTTTTAAGAAGCCCTGCTCAGATCACGAGGGTGTCCAACTAATTGCTAAGGGATATACGATTGCCTTCTACAACTGCTCAAGCAGTACTACACTGCCCTTTGAAAACATCACTACCAAACTGTGCCTCTGCAGTTCGCACAACGACCCCTCTGCGTTACCAGGGGAACAGTGGTCCAACGGGTGGTGGGTTACCTCCTACTTTGAGAAATGGAATACCCGAAACGCATTGTATGGAACATACTGGGTGTGCGGGCCCAAAGCTTATTACTTTCTCTCCCCTGATTGGGCAGGGTCATGTTATTTAGCGTGGCTAACACCGCCTTCTCGCATCTCCCTCACTCCCCCTCATTTTCCCCACGTTCGTAAAATCCGTGAAACCTTCAGAGATATTAATATCCGTGATGGTTTGTCGTGGCAGCGGTGGGCTGGTCTCATTAGCTTGAGGGGTGGTGTCATCCGTCTACAGGGACTACTAGAATCTTTAACCAATGAAACTGCGACCCTATTTGAGAATCAGGCCGGGGAAATGTCCCAGCTGCGCCAGTTAGCTTTGCAAAACCGAATGGCTTTAGACATAATGTTAGCAGCCCAGGGAGGAACTTGCGCCCTCATAAATGAAGAATGCTGTGTTTTTGTAAATGACACCTACTCTGACACTTTTCAACGTACCAAACATCTAAGGGAAATGGCTAAGAACTACTCCTCTGGCCAGCCACCTTATGATTGATGGGGAGCCTTATGGAATTGGCTGCCTGGATTTGGGTGGGTTAAGAAACTCTTGGTGGGTATTGTTGGGACCATAGTAATCCTTATAATACTGTGTTGCTGTATTCAGTGTGTCCCCTCCCTCATAGACTCATGTGGGTCAGTTTATTCTTTTCCTACTTCAGCCAAGGGCCTTACTCTCTTCGAGTTGGCCCAGGCTGAAATTGCCAAGCGGCCCTTGGCTCCTTAAAATGGGGTGTAGCTTTTGGTAAATAGTTATCCCAAAGCTACAAATGGAGGAATGTTGAGTCTAAACTTTTGATGAGCTTAAACTTAACCCAGACTTGAT
>NW_020709841.1:0-10257 GCF_002925995.2 Terrapene triunguis
TAATCAAACTTAAAGAGCCCAGAGGACCCCCCTGTAGCCTTAGGTTCAAAGTTACAGCAAACAGAGGTAACCCCCCTCGCAAAAGGTACATTCACAAGTTGAGAAAACAAAGATAAAACTAACACGCCTTGCCTGGCTGTACTTATAAGTTTGAAATATGAGAGACTTGTTCAGAAAGATTTGGAGAGCATGGATTGATGTCTGGTCCCTCTTAATCCCAAGAGCGAACTCCCACCAAAACAAAAAGCACAAACAAAAGCCTTCCCCCCACCAAGATTTGAAAGTATCTTGTCCCCTTATTGGTCCTTTGGGTCAGGTGTCAGCCAGGTTACCTGAGCTTCTTAACCCTTTACGGTAAAAGGATTTTGGAGTCTCTGGCCAGGAGGGATTTTATAGTATTGTACATAGGAGGGCTGTTACCTTTCCCTTTATAGTTATGACATGCCCCCCGAATCACAGATAGTGTTGGACAGCCGGTTCCACACTGGCTGTGATTTCTTCCTGGAGCTCTAGGAGAAAACAGAGTTAATAAGACACATGCACCTTTAGATATACTGTTGATTATATAAAAACTAACAATATGTCCCACATTCCAAGAACAATTTTTAACCAGTTGATTCTGGGAAACTTTCCCGGGAGAGTGCATCAGCCACTTTGTTAGAAGCTCCTGAAATGTGTAGTATTTCAAAATCAAAATCTTGGAGAGCTAAACTCCACCGAAGAAGTTTTTTGTTATTCCTCTTGGCGGTATGAAGCCACGTTAGCGCAGCATGGTCGGTTTGTAGTTGGAAACGCCGTCCCCAAACATATGGGCGTAGCTTTTCCAGCGCGTACACAATGGAGTAGCATTCCTTTTTGCTGATTGACCAGTGGCTTTCCCTCTCAGACAGTTTCTTGCTGATCAACACGACAGGATGGAATTCTTGATCCAGTCCTTCCTGCATTAAAACTGCTCCCACATCCCGCTCGGACGCATCTGGTGGTTACTAGGAACAGTTTGTCAAAGGAACGGTTTGTTAGCACAGGGTCAGATATGAGTGTCGCCTTAAGCTGGTTAAAGGCCTTTTGACACTCATCAGTCCACTGAACTGCATTTGGCTGTTTCTTTCTGGTTAGGTCTGTCAGCGGGGCAGCGATTTGGCTGTAGTGTGGTACAAATCGCCTATAATATCCGGCCAAGCCTAAGAAGGATTGGACCTGTTTCTTTGACTTTGGAACCGGCCACTTTTGGATAGCATCCACTTTGGCCTGTAGGGGATTTATAGTTCCTTGACCCACCTCGTGCCCCAGGTAAGTCATTCTGTTTTGGCCTTTTGACACTTTTTAGCCTTAACAGTTAGTCCTGTCTGCCTGATGCGCTCGAAGACTTTTTCCAGGTGCTCCAGGTGTTCTGCCCATGAATCAGAAAAAATGGCCACATCATCGAGGTAGGCAACTGCAGATTCTCCCAATCCCGCTAGGAGACCATCTACAAGTCTTTGGAAGGTGGCAAGTGCATTTTGCAACCCGAAAGGGAGTACATTGAATTCACACACCCCTGCCTGGGTGACGAAGGCTGACCTTTCCTTAGCGGGTTCATCTAGTGGTACTTGCCAGTACCCTTTTGTTAAGTCTAAAGTAGAGATGAATTGGGCATGTCCCAATTTTTCCAATAGCTCATCTGTGCGTGGCATTGGATAGTTGTCAGGATGAGTTACAGCATTTAGCTTACGGTAGTCCACGCAAAAGCGTATTTCCCCATCTGGTTTGGGAACTAGAACCACTGGAGATGCCCATGCACTATTAGAGGGGCGGATTATACCCATCTGTAGCATGTCCTGGATCTTCCTTTGTATAGCAGTTTGGGCATGAGGTGACTCCCGGTAGGGTGGGGTTCTAATTGGGTGAGCATTACCTGTGTCAATGGAGTGGTATGCCCGTTCGGTCCGTCCTGGAGTGGCTGAGAAAATTGGTGCAAAGCTTGTGCACAGCTCCTTGATCTGCTGTCGCTGCAGACGTCCAAGGGTCATGGAGAGGTTCACTTCTTCCACGCCACCATTCCTTTTTTCTTTGTAGTAGACACCTTCAGGCCACTCCGCGTCATCTGTTTCCCGGGCTGTAAACTGGCAAACGTTTAATTCTCTGGAATAAAAGGGCTTAAGAGAATTAACATGGTATACCTTAGGCTTTATGTTGGAGGTGGGGGAGGCTATGAGATAGTTAACAGCTCCTAGGCGCTCCTGGACCGTGAATGGTCCTTCCCACGACGCTTCCATTTTATGGGCCTGGAGCGCCTTTAAGACCATGACTTGGTCTCCTACTTTGAAGGACTGTTCTCTGGAATGTTTATCATACCAGGCCTTTTGCTCTTTCTGAGCATCCTTTAGGTTTTCTTTAGCAAGGACTAAAGAGTGTCAGAGGGTGCTTTGTAGGTTGCTTACAAAGTCTAGAATGTTAGTTCCTGGAGAAGGCATAAACCCCTCCCATTGCTGCTTCACCAACTGTAATGGCCCCTTAACCTCGCGGCCATACACAAGTTCAAATGGTGAAAACCCTAAACTGGGATGTGATACAGCCCTGTAGGCAAAAAGCAACTGCTGCAACACTAGGTCCCAATCATTGGAGTATTCATTTACGAATTTACATATCATGGCCCCCAAAGTTCCATTAAACCTCTCCACCAGGCCATTGGTTTGATGGTGGTAAGGGGTGGCAACCAAGTGATTCACCCCATGAGCTTCCCACAGGTTTTTCATGGTCCCTGCCAGGAAATTAGTTCCCGAATCTGTAAGAATGTCGGAAGGCCAACCTTACCCTGGCAAAAATGTCTGCTAATGCCTGGCACACACTTTTAGCCCTGGTGTTGCTTAAGGGTACTGCTTCCGGCCATTGGGTAGCAAAATCCATGAAAGTCAGCATGTTCTGCTTTCCTCTGGGTGTCTTCTTTGGGAAAGGACCCAGAATATCCACAGCTACTCGCTGAAATGGGACCTCAATTATGGGTAGTGGTTGGAGAGGGGCTTTGACCTGGTCTTGGGGCTTTCCCACTCGTTGGCACACCTCACAAGACCGGACATAATTAGCAACGTCCTTGCCCTTTCCCTCCCAGTGGAAGGACTTCCCCAACCGGTCTTTGGTTCTGTTCACTCCAGAATGGCCACTGGGATGATCATGGGCTAAGCTCAAGAGCTTTACCCGATACTTAGTGGGAACTACCAACTGTCTTTGAGGATGCCAGTCTTCCTGGTGCCCACCAGAAAGTCTCTTTGTATAAAAGTCCTTGTTCTACAACAAACCAGGATCGGTTAGAAGAGCTGAGAGGTGGTGGGGTGCTCCGTGCCACCGCCCAAGCTTTCTGAAGGCTGTCATCTGCTTCCTGCTCGGCCTGGAACTGTTCCCTTGATGCTGGAGACATCAGTTCCTCCTTGGACTGTGGACTTGGGCTTGGTCCCTCTGGAAGCGATGCAGGTGCTGGGGCTGTTTCCGTTGACTGTGAACCGCTGTCCGCAGGTGTACTATGTGGTATTTCAGGCTCTGGCTGAGCATCTTGGGTAGGGTTATCTACTGTTTCTGCCAGTTCAGGCTCACTGGCGCCCTCTGGCGTTGGAGTTGTAGACGGGTTTGCAAACGCTGTACTCAGTGCTGGCAATGATTCTGGTGCTGGTTGTGTTGCCAGTTCCGGTTCTGGGACTGGCTTTGGCTGGGTCTCTGGGATTGGATCCACTATGGCTGTTGCAGTCGTTGGCAGGGGATCCGGTTCCACCACCTTTGTCTGGGTCTCTGGTAACACAGATGGGGCCCTGGTGGACAGCTCAGGAACAGGGATGGGTGTGAAAGCTTACTTAGCCTGGCTGCGGGTGACCATTCCCACCCTCTTGGCTAGCTTCACATGGTTGGTCAAGTCTTCCCCCAGCAGCACGGGGATGGGATAATTATCATAGACTGCAAAAGTCCACATTCCTGACCAGCCCTTGTACTGGACATGTAACTTGGCTGTAGGCAAGGTTACAGAGTGTGACATGAAGGGTTGAATGGTCACCGGAGCCTCCGGGTTGATGAGTTTGGGGTCCACTAGGGATTGGTGGATAGTCGACACTTGTGCCCCAATGTCCCTCCACGTGATAACCTTTTTTCTGCCCACTCTCAAGGTTTCCCTTTGCTCCAAGAGTATTTGAGAGGCATCTGGGCCTGGGGATTTTTGGTGTGATTGTGGTGTAATGAACTGTAATCGGTTGGGGTTCTTGGGGCAGTGGGCCTTTATATGTCCCAGTTCATTACATTTAAAACATCGCCCTGCTAAGGTATCACCGGGGCGATGTTGGTTGGTGGAGACTGGTGGTGTGGGGTGAGAAGACGTCTGGGGTTTCCCTTGGGATGTGGGTGGGGCCTTGGGTTGTCCCCGGTGGTAAGGTTTTGTTTCGGCTTGCCCCTTCTGATATTCGCTCCAACTGCTACTAGCTTTTTTCTTTTCTGCCTCCTCCACCCATTTGGCTCCAATCTCCCCCACCTCGGTTACAGTTTTGGGCTTCCCATCTAGGATGTACTTTTCTATTTCCTCAGGAACACCCTCTAAAAACTGCTCCATTTGCATTAGGAAGGGCAACTCTTCTGTAGATTTAACACGTGCTCCTGATATCCAGGCACCCCAATTTTTCCCAATGTGGTAGGCATGTCGGGTAAATGACACATCGGGTTTCCACCTTAGGGCTCTGAACCGCCGACGGGCATGCTCAGGTGTTAGCCCCATTCTGATTCTGGCCTTGTTTTTAAAAAGTTCATAACTGTTCATGTGTTCCTTAGGCATTTCAGCCGCCACCTCTGCTAAGGGTCCACTGAGCTGCAGCCTCAGCTCTACCATGTATTGGTCTGTAGTGATGCTGTACCCAAGGCAGGCCCTTTCAAAATTTTCTAAGAAGGCCTCAGTATTATCGCCTGCCTTGTAGGTGGGGAATTTTCTGGGATGGGAAGCGGTACCTGGAGAGGGGTTGTTAGGGTTGGCTGGTATATCCGGCCTAGCCCTTGCTAATTCCAGTTCATGCTTCCTCTCTTTTTCCCTCTCCTCCATCTCTTTTTCTTTTTGCTCCATCTCTTTTTCTTTCAGCTCCATCTCTTTCTGCTTTTCCTCCATAGCTCTTTTGTGGGCATCCTCTTTGGCTTTCTCTTCTCTTTCAGTAGCTGCTTTCTCGGTTCTTTTATTTTTTTCACTTTCTTCTGCTGCCAGTCTGGCCAGCTCTAGTTTAGTAGCGGTGTCACTGGTACTCATTTTCCTGATTTGTTGGGCTGGGTCACACCCCCTCTGCAGTTCACTGAAACTGGGATGCACTCAGCTCAGGGCTGCTTACTTAACAGAGACTTTCTAACTAGCTATCCCCGAGAGGTAGAAAGAAAAACAACAATTCAGCTTGTAAATTCCTTTTGCCAGCTGTTTGCTCACTGCTTGAACCCTTCTCTTAACAAAGACCCTCGTTAAAAAAAACTTAACACCTCTGCATTCAGGCAAGGAGAGATCAGATATGCATCTACCTTCAGCTCTGCTTTCTAAGCAGCTAGAAAGGAGAAAAAAAATCTTACTGGCTTTTGGTTTAAAATGATCCCACCACTCTGCCACCATGTCAAGGCTCCTTCCCCACTCTGAACGTTAGGGTACAGATGTGGGGGCCTGCATGAAAACTTCTAAGCTTAACTACCAGCTTAGATCTGGTCCGCTGCCACCACTCCCAATGGGCTAACTCCCTTCCCTGGGTAGCCTTGAGAGACTCTTCCACCAACTCCCTGGTGAACATAGATCCAACCCCTTGGATCTTAAAACAAGGAGAAAGTAACCACCCCCCTCCTTTCTCCCACCAACTCCTGGTAGATCCAGACCCAATCCCCTTGGATCTAAAAACAAGGGAAAATCAATCAGGTTATTAAAAAAGGCTTTTAATTAAAGAAACAGGTCAACATCATCTCTGTAAAATCAGGATGGAAAATAACTTTACGGGGGTAATCAAACTTAAAGAGCCCAGAGGACCCCCCTGTAGCCTTAGGTTCAAAGTTACAGCAAACAGAGGTAACCCCCCTCGCAAAAGGTACATTCACAAGTTGAGAAAACAAAGATAAAACTAACACGCCTTGCCTGGCTGTACTTATAAGTTTGAAATATGAGAGACTTGTTCAGAAAGATTTGGAGAGCATGGATTGATGTCTGGTCCCTCTTAATCCCAAGAGCGAACTCCCACCAAAACAAAAAGCACAAACAAAAGCCTTCCCCCCACCAAGATTTGAAAGTATCTTGTCCCCTTATTGGTCCTTTGGGTCAGGTGTCAGCCAGGTTACCTGAGCTTCTTAACCCTTTACGGTAAAAGGATTTTGGAGTCTCTGGCCAGGAGGGATTTTATAGTATTGTACATAGGAGGGCTGTTACCTTTCCCTTTATAGTTATGACATGCCCCCCGAATCACAGATAGTGTTGGACAGCCGGTTCCACACTGGCTGTGATTTCTTCCTGGAGCTCTAGGAGAAAACAGAGTTAATAAGACACATGCACCTTTAGATATACTGTTGATTATATAAAAACTAACAATATGTCCCACATTCCAAGAACAATTTTTAACCAGTTGATTCTGGGAAACTTTCCCGGGAGAGTGCATCAGCCACTTTGTTAGAAGCTCCTGAAATGTGTAGTATTTCAAAATCAAAATCTTGGAGAGCTAAACTCCACCGAAGAAGTTTTTTGTTATTCCTCTTGGCGGTATGAAGCCACGTTAGCGCAGCATGGTCGGTTTGTAGTTGGAAACGCCGTCCCCAAACATATGGGCGTAGCTTTTCCAGCGCGTACACAATGGAGTAGCATTCCTTTTTGCTGATTGACCAGTGGCTTTCCCTCTCAGACAGTTTCTTGCTGATCAACACGACAGGATGGAATTCTTGATCCAGTCCTTCCTGCATTAAAACTGCTCCCACATCCCGCTCGGACGCATCTGGTGGTTACTAGGAACAGTTTGTCAAAGGAACGGTTTGTTAGCACAGGGTCAGATATGAGTGTCGCCTTAAGCTGGTTAAAGGCCTTTTGACACTCATCAGTCCACTGAACTGCATTTGGCTGTTTCTTTCTGGTTAGGTCTGTCAGCGGGGCAGCGATTTGGCTGTAGTGTGGTACAAATCGCCTATAATATCCGGCCAAGCCTAAGAAGGATTGGACCTGTTTCTTTGACTTTGGAACCGGCCACTTTTGGATAGCATCCACTTTGGCCTGTAGGGGATTTATAGTTCCTTGACCCACCTCGTGCCCCAGGTAAGTCATTCTGTTTTGGCCTTTTGACACTTTTTAGCCTTAACAGTTAGTCCTGTCTGCCTGATGCGCTCGAAGACTTTTTCCAGGTGCTCCAGGTGTTCTGCCCATGAATCAGAAAAAATGGCCACATCATCGAGGTAGGCAACTGCAGATTCTCCCAATCCCGCTAGGAGACCATCTACAAGTCTTTGGAAGGTGGCAAGTGCATTTTGCAACCCGAAAGGGAGTACATTGAATTCACACACCCCTGCCTGGGTGACGAAGGCTGACCTTTCCTTAGCGGGTTCATCTAGTGGTACTTGCCAGTACCCTTTTGTTAAGTCTAAAGTAGAGATGAATTGGGCATGTCCCAATTTTTCCAATAGCTCATCTGTGCGTGGCATTGGATAGTTGTCAGGATGAGTTACAGCATTTAGCTTACGGTAGTCCACGCAAAAGCGTATTTCCCCATCTGGTTTGGGAACTAGAACCACTGGAGATGCCCATGCACTATTAGAGGGGCGGATTATACCCATCTGTAGCATGTCCTGGATCTTCCTTTGTATAGCAGTTTGGGCATGAGGTGACTCCCGGTAGGGTGGGGTTCTAATTGGGTGAGCATTACCTGTGTCAATGGAGTGGTATGCCCGTTCGGTCCGTCCTGGAGTGGCTGAGAAAATTGGTGCAAAGCTTGTGCACAGCTCCTTGATCTGCTGTCGCTGCAGACGTCCAAGGGTCATGGAGAGGTTCACTTCTTCCACGCCACCATTCCTTTTTTCTTTGTAGTAGACACCTTCAGGCCACTCCGCGTCATCTGTTTCCCGGGCTGTAAACTGGCAAACGTTTAATTCTCTGGAATAAAAGGGCTTAAGAGAATTAACATGGTATACCTTAGGCTTTATGTTGGAGGTGGGGGAGGCTATGAGATAGTTAACAGCTCCTAGGCGCTCCTGGACCGTGAATGGTCCTTCCCACGACGCTTCCATTTTATGGGCCTGGAGCGCCTTTAAGACCATGACTTGGTCTCCTACTTTGAAGGACTGTTCTCTGGAATGTTTATCATACCAGGCCTTTTGCTCTTTCTGAGCATCCTTTAGGTTTTCTTTAGCAAGGACTAAAGAGTGTCAGAGGGTGCTTTGTAGGTTGCTTACAAAGTCTAGAATGTTAGTTCCTGGAGAAGGCATAAACCCCTCCCATTGCTGCTTCACCAACTGTAATGGCCCCTTAACCTCGCGGCCATACACAAGTTCAAATGGTGAAAACCCTAAACTGGGATGTGATACAGCCCTGTAGGCAAAAAGCAACTGCTGCAACACTAGGTCCCAATCATTGGAGTATTCATTTACGAATTTACATATCATGGCCCCCAAAGTTCCATTAAACCTCTCCACCAGGCCATTGGTTTGATGGTGGTAAGGGGTGGCAACCAAGTGATTCACCCCATGAGCTTCCCACAGGTTTTTCATGGTCCCTGCCAGGAAATTAGTTCCCGAATCTGTAAGAATGTCGGAAGGCCAACCTTACCCTGGCAAAAATGTCTGCTAATGCCTGGCACACACTTTTAGCCCTGGTGTTGCTTAAGGGTACTGCTTCCGGCCATTGGGTAGCAAAATCCATGAAAGTCAGCATGTTCTGCTTTCCTCTGGGTGTCTTCTTTGGGAAAGGACCCAGAATATCCACAGCTACTCGCTGAAATGGGACCTCAATTATGGGTAGTGGTTGGAGAGGGGCTTTGACCTGGTCTTGGGGCTTTCCCACTCGTTGGCACACCTCACAAGACCGGACATAATTAGCAACGTCCTTGCCCTTTCCCTCCCAGTGGAAGGACTTCCCCAACCGGTCTTTGGTTCTGTTCACTCCAGAATGGCCACTGGGATGATCATGGGCTAAGCTCAAGAGCTTTACCCGATACTTAGTGGGAACTACCAACTGTCTTTGAGGATGCCAGTCTTCCTGGTGCCCACCAGAAAGTCTCTTTGTATAAAAGTCCTTGTTCTACAACAAACCAGGATCGGTTAGAAGAGCTGAGAGGTGGTGGGGTGCTCCGTGCCACCGCCCAAGCTTTCTGAAGGCTGTCATCTGCTTCCTGCTCGGCCTGGAACTGTTCCCTTGATGCTGGAGACATCAGTTCCTCCTTGGACTGTGGACTTGGGCTTGGTCCCTCTGGAAGCGATGCAGGTGCTGGGGCTGTTTCCGTTGACTGTGAACCGCTGTCCGCAGGTGTACTATGTGGTATTTCAGGCTCTGGCTGAGCATCTTGGGTAGGGTTATCTACTGTTTCTGCCAGTTCAGGCTCACTGGCGCCCTCTGGCGTTGGAGTTGTAGACGGGTTTGCAAACGCTGTACTCAGTGCTGGCAATGATTCTGGTGCTGGTTGTGTTGCCAGTTCCGGTTCTGGGACTGGCTTTGGCTGGGTCTCTGGGATTGGATCCACTATGGCTGTTGCAGTCGTTGGCAGGGGATCCGGTTCCACCACCTTTGTCTGGGTCTCTGGTAACACAGATGGGGCCCTGGTGGACAGCTCAGGAACAGGGATGGGTGTGAAAGCTTACTTAGCCTGGCTGCGGGTGACCATTCCCACCCTCTTGGCTAGCTTCACATGGTTGGTCAAGTCTTCCCCCAGCAGCACGGGGATGGGATAATTATCATAGACTGCAAAAGTCCACATTCCTGACCAGCCCTTGTACTGGACATGTAACTTGGCTGTAGGCAAGGTTACAGAGTGTGACATGAAGGGTTGAATGGTCACCGGAGCCTCCGGGTTGATGAGTTTGGGGTCCACTAGGGATTGGTGGATAGTCGACACTTGTGCCCCAATGTCCCTCCACGTGATAACCTTTTTTCTGCCCACTCTCAAGGTTTCCCTTTGCTCCAAGAGTATTTGAGAGGCATCTGGGCCTGGGGATTTTTGGTGTGATTGTGGTGTAATGAACTGTAATCGGTTGGGGTTCTTGGGGCAGTGGGCCTTTATATGTCCCAGTTCATTACATTTAAAACATCGCCCTGCTAAGGTATCACCGGGG
>NW_020709842.1:0-4552 GCF_002925995.2 Terrapene triunguis
CCGGGATCTTGGTCTGGGTCTGCGTGGCGTCCGGCACTATGGGGGCCTGGATGAATGAATGCTGAACAATTATTAGGCACTTTAGAAAATCCCAGCTTAGACCCACCCCTCAGCGCCCCTTGGCACTGTTATCAGGGAGTGTAAAGTGAGTGACCCGGGCCGGGTGAGCGCTCAGCACTACCAGCCCCCCAGCCCTGCAGGGGAGGGGGAAGTCGTGTCAATCCCTCCCCACGGGGGCTGGATCATCCAAGGTCGCCTTTGCCGTCTACGTTTGCAGAAAGGGTTTGGAATTTTACCCCGGTCCCTGAGGGCTCCTCCCCTTGTCCCTCCCAGGAGGCCCAGGCTGCGAGAGGCGGGACACGGCTGATGAGCCGGTTCCTCCTGGGCGATCAGGGCGGCGCCACCGGGGCTGGGCGGCCCCTGGCTCGGGCGGCCCGCAGGCTGCTTTGCCCACCCTCCGAGGGGGTTGCCCAAGTCTAAAGCAGCAGGGGCCCGGTATTACCCGAGCCGGGGGGTCCTCAGGACTCCTGGGTTCTAGTCCCAGCTCCGCTGTGTGACCGGGATAAGGCCCTTCCTCTCTTTGTGCCTCAGTTTACCATCTCACCCTGCATCAATTTCGATTGAGTTCTTTGGGGGCATGGACTGTCTCTGTGCAGCGCCACGTACCAGGGGTCCCCCTCTCAGCTGGAGCCCAGACCTGCTCCTGATATACAAATAATAATCCCTGGCTCTTATCGGTAGATCTCAAAGTGCTTTACAAAGGCAGCAAGTATCCGTGTCCCCATTTCACAGATGGGGAAACTGAGGCACAGAGTGGGGCAGCGACTCACTGAAGGTCACCCAAGCAGGCAGTGGCAGCGTTGGGAATAGAACTCAGGTGCCCTGCGTCCCTGTGCTTTAGTTATGGTCAGCGCATGGAAATGTGAGAACCCCAGCTGGGCCCTGACCTCCCTTGGAGAAACGAGAGCTGGGTTAAAAAATGAACACAGCCTTAGCATCAAAGCCAGGCATGTTAGGGAAGGGCTGGCCCTTTAAATGGGCAACAAGAACGTTGACAAGTGGTAGCATAGAGGACTGGATGGCTAATGGGTTCCAGATACACATCAACAGTATCTATCTATCTATCTATCTATCCATCCCCTTACCCCATCTCTCTCTCTCGCTCTCTCTCAGTGGTTCTCAACCGGGGTACACGTACCCTTGGGAGTACGCAGAGACCTTCCAGGGGGCACATCAACTCATCTAGATATTTGCCTAGTTTTACAACAGACTAGCGAAGTCAGTACAAACTACAATTTCATACTTGTTTATACTGCTCGATATACGATACACTGAAATGTAAGTATAATATTTATATTCCAATTGGTTTCTAATGATATGGTAAAAATGAGGAAGTCAGCAATGTTTCAGTAATAGTGGCTGTGACACGTTTGTATTTTATGTCTGATTTTGTAAGCAAGTCATTTTTAAATGAGGTGAAACTTGGCAGTCAGCAAGACAAATCAGACTCCTGAAAGGGGTACAGTGGTCTGGAAAGGTTGAGAGCCACTGATCAATCAATCGATCTATCTACCTTCCTACGTAAAGCATTCATAAGGGCTGAGGTTTTCTAATAATTGGTCTTTCATTATAATTACTGTGTAATTATTTACCATGCACACCAGAGGAGGGTAGATGAGACTCAGGCTCTAATGTTACCAGATTTGCTCATTACTTTGGGGTACGCTCATTTATTAGGGTTATTCTTCTGGGGGGGGGGTCTGTATTTCTATCCATGTACTGCTTGTGTCACTTGTGTTCTCATACGGAGCTCTACTTCTCCCTTCTGCAAGTTCCCTCCCAATGGCGCTATCCTGCAGGACCTAGGTTCCCCAGGGCTCCGTTCTTGCAGCCCCTGAATCAGCCGAACACCCACACACACATTAACAGAGCGTGGCTGAGAGGATCGGGTTAATCAGCACTCCCAAGCTGGCCCCTTATCTGTCCCTGGACTCAGCAGGCTGGCTCGAGCAGCACTTCCAAGCTGTCACCCTCATATGCCACGGGCACCGCAATAGCTTACGCCTGAGCAGGCTGGGTCGAGCAGCACTTTCAATCTGCCGCCCTCATATGTCCCAGGTTCAGCACGTCCCTATCCCCACTTTCACATTCCAGTTGTTCTGGTAGTAACCCACTTGCTGAGCAAACCCCACAGGATTTTTGGCCACTGCAGGGATCTTTACCTTAGGTACGAGGAGTGTTGCTGCTAGGGTGACCAGATGTCCCATTTTTATAGGGACAGTCCTGTTTTTTGGTACTTTTTCTTATATAGGCGCCTATTACTCCCCACCCCCGGTCCCGTTTTTTCACAGTTGCTATGTGGTCACTCTAGTTGCTGCAGAGCAAATGGGGAAGCCAAAAAACACCTGGGGGAGAGAGAGAGAAGCAACCAGCTTAACCATGAAAGTGATTTACTGCCAGGTAATAACCACAGGGCAGCCAACCAAACAAAACAGTTATAATATTAAATCTAACTTAAACTTGATTATAAAAGTCAGGTTTAGAAAACTATAAGTGATCACACAAGTCAGGGTCAGAAGGCTACACCTAGCGAGAGAGAGAGCTGGGTTCTCACCGCTCCGTGAAGTTTGACTCGATCGGGGGTCCCAGGTGGTGGTGGTAGCTGAGGGTCCGGAGTGCTGGAGACAGGCAGAGCCCCCAGCACGATCAGTCAGGAGAAGATGAAGTCCCAGTGGAACTGATGCAGATTTTGGATCCAGGCATCAGATCATTTACTTGAGCATGGGTAGGGGTTTTCTGTAGGGAAACAACAATGGTTCAAGGGAGAACACTAGATTTGTTTATGTGCAAACAAGGGAGAATACCAACCTTGTTTTGTTCAGGCTAGACAATAGGAACTGCTCATTCCTGGCTATGGGCGGTGTTCCTTCCAGGGAGCTCACAATGCAATTAGGCAGCTTCAGTGCGACGTTATTGACATGAACTGTGACCATATAGATCATTGTTGCAACCAAGGTCCTATAGTTGCACCAGATCTTGTACAAAGGAGGTCCAGTAAGGTGTCTATGGAAAGGTTACAATTTGCTGGTTATGATTATGCTGTCTGTAAGTGTGTGTCATTTTTGTAGATGAAGTTATGAATATTGGCTATGTACTTGTATCTCAATGTGTTTTGATTCTACCTAGCCTCAGTGAAGCATTTGGTCAGCTTCTTGAGAGGGGACTATTCTCAGTAAGTGCCCAATCAAGAAGCACTTAACTGACAATGAACTTTGGGAGATGCCAATCCACATCTGAGCTTTCCTGGGAACTAACATGTAAACAATGGCATCGGCCTGTAAAGAATTGAGTCATGCATGGACATGTGACTTGCCCATGTGACTCCAAACTCCATCTTGTTGCTGTGATTTTGCACAGGAGAACCAAGGGGTTTCTGCCCACAAGAGAGAGAATATAAAAGGCCCTGGAAACCCCTCCGTTTGGTCTTCAATCCTGCTTCTTACTTCTGGAGGAACCTTGCTGCAAAGTGAAGCTCTGAATGACCCATCCTAGCTGTGGATGTACTCCAGAGACTTGATTTGAATTGGTCTGATAACTGCTGAGCTGGGGGCGTGCAGGCGTGGGTTCATTAACATCAGGAGCAGAGATTCCCCCATCATGCCGTGCTTCCCTGCTTTTCTGGTCCAAGAGTTCAGTGCCGTTCTTGCCTTGGAATCTCTGTTCTCCATTCTGTATGCTAATGGAGATGCCTCCCTGTCCCATCTTCGATGCAAATGAGGCTAGGGGAGTTGCCTTAATCCTGTCACCCTTGTCCGGAGGGGTTTAGGTGTTTCTCCCACGGCCTTTTCATTGCTTTTTGTAAGTCTTTCTTCTGATCGGCTTTGGTTCAAGCAGAGGCTGTGGGTGGGGGGGAAGGTCCTTCATGAGTCAGGCCGGGTACTGCGCCCTAGTTCCCCAAGAGCACAGAGCTGACAGGTAACACTAAAGTTAGGTATACACCAGAATTTTTACTCCAGTGTTTGCTAAATGCTAATCCAGACATTCATAAACGTTGGGCCAAGTCACAGTTAGGCCTTGTCTGTACCCAAACATTGAACTACTTTAACGGTAGCAGGTGCCGACTCTGTGGGTGCTCCGGGGCTGGAGCACCCATGGGGAAAAAATGGGGCAACCTTCCTATCAGAACTTCCCCCTGCCCCCAGCTCCTCCTGCCCGCCAGTGGGACCCGCCAATCAGCACCTCACTGCACCTCTCACCTGCCACAGTCAGCTGTTTTGCGGCGTGCAGGAGGCTCTGGGGAGGGAGGGGGAGGAGTGAGGACACGGTGTGCTTGGGGGAGGGGTGAAACGGGGCGGGAAGAGGCGGGGCAGGGGTGGGAAGAGGTGGGTGGGGCCTGCGGGGAAGGCATGGAGTGGGGGGGGGGGCTGGGGCAGAGCCGGGGGTTGAGTACCCCCCAGCACATTGGAAAGTCAGCACCTGTGGTAGCAGGGTAGTTAAAGTGGTAGAAGGCCCGCTTCTCTGCTGTGGGTGGTGGAACACACAGCTGTAAAGC
>NW_020709843.1:0-4670 GCF_002925995.2 Terrapene triunguis
ATCTCGGTCGGGGCCCGCGTGGCGTCCGGCACTATGGGGGCCTGGATGAATGAATGCTGAACAATTATTAGGCACTTTAGAAAATCCCAGCTTAGACCCACCCCTCAGCGCCCCTTGGCACCGTTATCAGGGGGTGTAAAGTGAGTGACCCGGGCCGGGTAAGCACTCAGCACTACCAGCCCCCCAGCCCTGCAGGGGAGGGGGAAGTCGTGTCAATCCCTCCCCACGGGGGCTGGATCATCCAAGGTCGCCTTTGCCGTCTACGTTTGCAGAAGGGGGTTGGAATTTTACCCCGGTCCCTGAGGGCTCCTCCCCTTGTCCCTCCCAGGAGGCCCAGGCTGCGAGAGGCGGGACACGGCTGATGAGCCGGCTCCTCCCGGGCGATCAGGGCGGCGCCACCGGGGCTGGGCGGCCCCTGGCTCGGGCGGCCCGCAGGCTGCTTTGCCCACCCTCCGAGGGGATTGCCCAAGTCTAAAGCAGCAGGGGCCCGGTATTACCCGAGCCGGGGGGTCCTCAGGACTCCTGGGTTCTAGTCCCAGCTCCGCTGTGTGACCGGGATAAGGCCCTTCCTCTCTTTGTGCCTCAGTTTACCATCTCACCCTGCATCAATTTCGATTGAGTTCTTTGGGGGCATGGACTGTCTCTGTGCAGCGCCAGGTACCAGGGGTCCCCCTCTCAGCTGGAGCCCAGACCTGCTCCTGATATACAAATAATAATCCCTGGCTCTTATCAGTAGATCTCAAAGTGCTTTACAAAGGCAGTAAGTATCCATATCCCCATTTCACAGATGGGGAAACTGAGGCACAGAGTGGGGCAGCGACTCACTGAAGGTCACCCAAGCAGGCAGTGGCTGCGTTGGGAATAGAACTCAGGTGCCCTGCGTCCCTGTGCTTTAGTTATGGTCAGTGCATGGAAATCTGAGAACCCCAGCTGGGCCCTGACCTCCCTTGGAGAAACAAGAGAGCTGGGTTAAAAAATGAACACAGCGTTCGCATCAAAGCCAGGCATGTTAGGGAAGGGCTGGCCCTTTAAATGGGCAACAAGAACATTGACAAGTGGTAGAATAGAGGACTGGATGGCTAATGGGTTCCAGATACACATCAACAGTATCTATCTATACACCCCCTCTATCTATCTAGCCATCCCCTTACCCCCATCTCTCTCTCAGTGGTTCTCAACCGGGGTACACGTACCCTTGGGAGTACGCAGAGATCTTCCAGGGGGTACATCAACTTATCTAGATATTTGCATAGTTTTACAACAGACTAGGATGACCAGATAACAAGTGTGAAAAATCGGGACGGGGGCGGGGGGTAATAGGAGCCCATATTAAAAAAAGCCCCAAATATCGGGACTGTCCCTATAAAATCGGGACATCTGGTCACCCTACAACAGACTACAGACTAGCGAAGTCAGTACAAACTACAATTTCAGACTTGTTTATACTGCTCGATATACTATACACTGAAATGTAAGTATAATATTTATATTCCAATTGGTTTATAATTATATGGTAAAAATGAGGAAGTCAGCAATGTTTCAGTAATAGTGGCTGTGACACTTTTGTATTTTATGTCTGATTTTGTAAGCAAGTCGTTTTTAAATGAGGTGAAACTTGGCAGTCAGCAAGACAAATCAGACTCCTGAAAGGGGTACAGTGGTCTGGAAAGGTTGAGAGCCACTGATCAATCAATCGATCTATCTACCTTCCTACGTAAAGCATTCATAAGGGCTGAGGTTTTCTAATAATTGGTCTTTCATTATAATTACTGTGTATTTACCATGAACACCAGAGGAGGGTAAATGAGACTCAGGCTCTAATTTACCAGATTTGCTCGTTACTTTGGGGTACGCTCATTTATTAGGGTTACTCTTCTGGGTGTATGGGGGGGTCTGTATTTCTATCCATGTACTGCTTGTGTTACTTGTGTTCTCATACGGAGCTCCACTCCTCCCTTCTGCAAGTTCCCTCCCAATGGCGCTATCCTGCAGGACCTAGGTTCCCCAGGGCTCCGTTCTTCCAGCCCCTGAATCAGCCGAACACCCACACACACATTAACAGAGTGTGGCTGAGAGGATCGGGTTAATCAGCACTCCCAAGCTGGCCCCTTATCTGTCCCTGGACTCAGCAGGCTGGGTCGAGCAGCACTTCCAAGCTGTCACCCTCATATGCCACGGGCACCGCAATAGCGTACGCCTGAGCAGGCTGGGTCGAGCAGCACTTTCAATCTGCCGCCCTCATATGTCCCAGGTTCAGCACGTCCCTATCCCCACTTTCACGTTACAATTGTTCTGGTAGTAATGCACTTGATGAGCAAACCCCACAGGATTTTTGGCCATTGCAGGGATCTTTACCTTAGGTACGAGGAGTGTTGCTGCTAGGGTGACCAGATGTCCCATTTTTATAGGGACAGTCCTGTTTTTTGGTACTTTTTCTTATATAGGCGCCTATTACTCCCCACCCCCTGTCCCGTTTTTTCACAGTTGCTATGTGGTCACTCTAGTTGCTGCAGAGCAAATGGGGAAGCCAAAAAACACCTGGGGGAGAGAGAGAGAAGCAACCAGCTTAACCATGAAAGTGATTTACTGCCAGGTAATAACCACAGGGGAGCCAACCAAACAAAACAGTTATAATATTAAATCTAACTTAAACTTGATTATAAAAGTCAGGTTTAGAAAACTGTAAGTGATCACACAAGTCAGGGTCAGAGGGCTACACCTAGAGAGAGAGAGAGCTGGGTTCTCACCGCTCCGTGAAGCTCGACTCGATCGGGGGTCCCAGGTGGTGGTGGTAGCTGAGGGTCCAGAGTGCTGGAGACAGGCAGAGCCCCCAGCACGATCAGTCAGGAGAAGATGAAGTCCCAGATGAACTGATGCAGATTTTGGATCCAGGCATCAGATCATTTACTTGAGCATGGGTAGGGGTTTTCTGTAGGGAAACAATGGTTCAAGGGAGAACACTAGATTTGTTTATGTGCAAACAAGGGAGAATACCAAAGTTGTTTTGTTCAGGCTAGACAATAGGAACTGCTCATTCCTGGCTATGGGCGGTGTTCCTTCCAGGGATCTCACAATGCAATGAGGCAGCTTCAGTGCGACGTTATTGACATGAACTGTGACCATATAGATCATAGTTGCAACCAAGGTCCTATAGTTGCACCAGATCTTGTACAAAGGAGGTCCAGTAAGGTGTCTATGGAAAGGTTATGATTTGCTGGTTATGATTATGCTGTCTGTAAGTGTGTGTCATTTTTGTAGATGAAGTTATGAATATTGGCTATGTACTTGTATCTCAATGTGTTTTGATTCTACCTAGCCTCAGTGAAGCATTTGGTCAGCTTCTTGAGAGAGGACTATTCTCAGTAAGTGCCCAATCAAGAAGCACTTAACTGACAATGAACTTTGGGAGATGCCAATCCACATCTGAGCTTTCCTGGGAACTAACATGTAAACAATGGCATCGGCCTGTAAAGAATTGAGTCATGCATGGACATGTGACTTGCCCATGTGACTCCAAACTCCATCTTGTTGCTGTGATTTTGCACAGGAGAACCAAGGGATTTCTGCCCACAAGAGAGAGAATATAAAAGGCCCTGGAAACCCCTCCGTTTGGTCTTCAATCCTGCTTCTTACTTCTGGAGGAACCTTGCTGCAAAGTGAAGTTCTGAATGACCCATCCTAGCTGTGGATGTACTCCAGAGACTTGATTTGAATTGGTCTGATAACTGCTGAGCTGGGGCCGTGCAGGCGTGGGTTCATTAACATCAGGAGCAGAGATCCCCCATCATGCCGTGCTTCCCTGCTTTTCTGGTCCCAGAGTTCAGTGTCGTTCTTGCCTTGGAATCTCTGTTCTCCATTCTGTATGCTAATGGAGATGCCTCCCTGTCCCATCTTTGTTGCAAATACGGCTAGGGAAGTTGCCTTAATCCTGTCACCCTTGGCCGGAGGGGTTTAGGTGTTTCTCCCACGGCCTTTTCATTGCTTTTTGTAAGTCTTTCTTCTGATCGGCTTTGGTTCAAGCAGAGGCTGTGGGTGGGGGGGGAAGGTCCTTCGTGAGTCAGGCCGGGTACTGTGCCCTGGTTCCCCAAGCGCACAGAGCTGACAGGTAACACTAAAGTTAGGTATACACCAGAATTTTTACTCCAGTGTTTGCTAAATGCTAATCCAGACATTCATAAACGTTGGGCCAAGTCACAGTTAGGCCTTGTCTGTACCCAAACATTGAACTACTTTAACGGTAGCAGGCGCCGACTCTGTGGGTGCTCCGGGGCTGGAGCACCCATGGGGAAAAAATGGGGCAACCTTCCTATCAGAACTTCCTCCTGCCCGCCAGTGGGACCCGCCAATCAGCACCTCACTGCACCTCTCACCCGCCACAGTCAGCTGTTTCGCGGCGTGCAGGAGGCTCTGGGGAGGGAGGGGGAGGAGTGAGGACACGGTGTGCTTGGGGGAGGGGTGAAAGGGGGTGGGAAGAGGCAGGGCAGGGCAGGGGTGGGAAGAGGTGGGTGGGGCCTGGGGGGAAGACATGGAGTGGGTGGGGGGCTTGGGCAGAGCCGGGAGTTGAGTACCCCCCAGCACATTGGAAAGTCAGCACCTGTGGTAGCAGGGTAGTTAAAGTGGTACAAGGCCCGCTTCTCTGCTGTGGGTGGTGGAACACACAGCTGTAAAGC
>NW_020709844.1:0-3000 GCF_002925995.2 Terrapene triunguis
TGTCACGGAGTATGGGGGGACTCAGGGCCCTGCACCCCCGGCGTCCTGCGATTCACCATGACTCTCAGCCAGCCAGTAAAGCAGAAGGTTTATTTAGACGACAGGAATACAGTCCAAGACAGGCCTTGCAGGCACAGACAACAGGACCCCCTCAGTTAGGTCCATCTTGGGGTCCTTGGGCACCCCAGCCCACCTCCTGGGGGTCAGAGCCCTCCCTGCCTTCCAGCCACCTCACCAGCCAGCTTCCCAGACTCTGCCTTCAGCGACCCCACCCACAGCCTTTGTTCAGTCTCTGGGCAAAGGTGTCACCTGGTCCCAGCCCCCTCCTGGGTTCTCATGTTACAGGCTCAGGTATTTCCAGTCAGTCTCCCATCCCCCAATGCCGGCTATCCCAGCCACACTCCCCTGTCAGCATTCACAGACCACAGTAAGAACAGACCCAGTTCGTCACATCTCCCCCCTTCGAGACCGAACTGAGCGGGGTCACTTCAGCCAGTGACCCGGGGAAGTTCGAACCTACCCCCGTTCCCATGGATGCCCCAGCATCCCTCCCATTCCTTGGTGAGAATTACACCAGGCCCCTCCAGTTTCACGCCCCCCCTTAGGTCGGGGGTGCTCGATGGCACTCGTAGTTCGCACGTGGGAAGGTTTATGCGGCCCGTGCCCTTTTCCTACCCCAATACCCCTGGGGTTCCAACTGGGCTGGGGTCTTCTCCCAGCACTCCAGTCTGGAGGTCTGTGCTTCGGGCTCTCTTGGTTCAGAGCCCCCCTTTTAACCTTGGCCACCCTTTGGAAAGGCTCCTCTATGCTGGGCAAGGGTCCTAAAGCCGTTTTCCCCTTGTCCCGGGCCTTCCTCCCCCTCTGACAGGGGTCACAGGATCGGCAGTACTGCCGGACAGTAACAAAGACCCCAGGCCAGTAAAAGCTCCGTAGCAGCCTCTGCTGGGTACGCCAGGTTCCCTGGTGCCCTGAGAGGGGAATGTCATGGGCCCGGTACAGCAGCTGGCGGCGATACTTCTGGGGTACCACCAGCTGTCTCCTGATCCCCCCTGACTCCATCTTCCCTGGGGGAGCCCATTCTCGGTACAGGAACCCCTTCTCCCACAGGAACCTTTTCTGGCCACCTCTCCCCATGGTCTGTACCGCACCGAGGTCGGCCAGGTCCCTTATCTTCCGCAAGGAGGGATCTTTCTGCACCTCGGCCTGGAACTCAGCAGCTGGGACAGGGATGGCCACCTGCTCTCTCTCGCCGGCTGGGTCTGAAGCCGCAGCCTCCCTGAGCCGTGTTCCTGGGCGTTCCCTCCCCACCAGGTTAGGGTCCTGCGCCTCGGGCAAGGCACCCTCCCCAAGGTCAGGGCGCAGTGCTCCTCGCCGGCTCTGACTGCGGGTCACAACCAGTGCATTCTGGGGGTTGCTTGGCCAGTCCTCCAGGTCCCCCCCCATCAACACCTCAGTGGGCAAATACGGGTGTACCCCCACGTCCTTGGGGCCCTCCTTGGGCCCCCACTTCAGGCGTACCCTCGCCACAGGTACCTTGAATGGGGTCCCACCCACCCCCGTCAGAGTCAGGAAGGTGTTGGGCACCATCCGATCTGAGGCCACCACCTCGGGCCGGACCAGTGTTACCTCTGCGCCCGTATCCCAGTATCCATCGACCTTCCTCCCATCCACCTCCAGGGGAACAAGGTACTCTCTCCGGAGGGACCGCCCTGCGCCCACCGTATAAACCAAAAACCCCGAGTCTAGAGCATCCAGCCCCCCAGAGGAGCTGGCCTGGAGCTCTCCTTCCTCCTTAGCAGGTGGTATTCTGCCAGCCCCCCTTCCCTGGGAGTGCCGCCTCTCGCCCGGCTGGGTCTCTACCCAGTCAACCCTCGGTGGGTCTGGTCTGCTCAGTCTGTCCCTGAGTCTGGGGCACTGGGCCCGTAGGTGACCCCTCTGGTCACAGTGATAGCAGACCATGTCCCATGTGTCCCCTCGAGCCGGTCGGTTGTCCCTGACCCTGGGCATTCCCCATGGGAGGGGATTCCCCACATTCCCCTTTTGGGAGGTACCCGGGTGACTCTCTCTCTGCATGGCAGCGGGCCTGCTCCTTTGGGACTCCTCCCTGCCAGCCCCTGCCCGGCTCTTCACGAACTCATCGGCCAGCCGGCCTGCATGTCGCGGGTTCTCTGGTTTTTTGTCCACCAACCACAGCCTCAGGTCGGATGGGCACCGCTCATACAGTTGCTCCAATACCAGCAGTTTAACCAGGTCCTCCTTTGTCTGGGCCCCATCAGCCCACTTGCTGGCGTATCCCTCCATGCGGACGGCTAGTTGCAGATATGAGATCTCAGGGGTTTTATCCTGACTCCGGAACCTTTCCCGGTACATCTCAGAAGTCAGCCCAAACTCACGTAGCAGGGCCTTTTTGAATAGTTCGTAGTTCCCTTTCTCCGCCTCGTCCAGTTGGCGGTACAATGCCACGGATTTGGGGTCCAGTAAGGGGATGAGAACCCGGAGTCTGTCCGCAGGATCAACCTGGTGCAGCTCGCAGGCCGTCTCAAAGGCATCCAGGAAGTCATCCATGTCCTCCCCCTCCTTACGTGGGGCCAGGATGCACTTATCAAAGCTCCGTGCAGTCCTGGGTCCCCCCTCACTCACCGCAGCCGGGGTCGCGCGGTCCTTCAGCCTCGCCAGCTCCAGTTCCTGCTGACGCTGTCTCTCATTCTCCTCCCGTTCATGCTGACGCTGTCTTTCTTCATGCTGCCTCTGTCTCTCATTCTCCTCCCGTTCATGACGCCTCTGTCTCTCTTTCTCCTCCTGTTCATGCTGTCTCTGGTGTTCACGATCCTTCAGCTCTCTCAGTTTTAGCTCTATCTCCCATTCCAGCTCATTCCGCTCCACGGATGCCGCGCGTGGCCGGGAGGATCCCCTGCTGGCCGGCGAGCGTGGCCGGGAGGATCCCCTGCTGGCCGGGGGGGTCACTGCGCCCTCGGTATTTACTGGGCTCCTCCCCACCCT
>NW_020709845.1:0-8662 GCF_002925995.2 Terrapene triunguis
CATCCTGATGTGTAGAAAGAATAGTAAATATGGCAGGCGACCAGCTTGGTTTAACAGTGAAATCCTTGCTGATCTTAAACACAAAAAAGAAGCTTACAAAAGGGGAAGATTGGACAAATGACCAGGGAGGACTATAAAAATATTGCTCAGGCATGCAGGAATGAAATCAGGAAGGCCAAATCACACTTGTAGTTGTTGCTAGCAAGGGATGTTAAGAGTAACAAGGGTTTCTTCAGGTATGTTAGCAACAAGAAGAAGTCAAGAAAAGTGTGGGCCCCTTACTATATGGGGGAGGCAACCTAGTGACAGAGGATGTGGAAAAAGCTAATGTACTCAATGCTTTTTTTGCCTCTGTCTTCACGAACAAGGTCAGCTCCCAGACTGCTGCACTGGGCAGCACAGTATGGGGAGAAGGTGACCAGCCCTCTGAAGACAGAAGTGATTCAGGACTATTTTAAAAAGCTGGACAAGCACAAGTCCATGGGGCCGGATGCACTGCATCCGAGGGTGCTAAAGGAGTTAGCGATGTGATTGCAGAACCATTGGCCATTATCTTTGAAAACTCATGGTGATCGGGGGAGGTCCCGGACGATTGGAAAAAGGCAAATATAATGCCTGCAGAAGAGAAGAATGAGGGGGGATTTGATAGCTGCTTTCAACTACATGAAAGGGGGTTCCAAAGATGATGGATCTAGACTGTTGTCAATGGTACCAGATGACAGAACAAGGAGTAATGGTCTCAAGTTGCAGTGGGGGAGGTTTAGGTTGGATATTAGGAAAAACTTTTTCACTAGGAGGGTGGTGAAGAACTGGAATGGGTTACCTAGGGAGGTGGTGGAATCTCCTTCCTTAGAGATTTTGAAGGTCAGGCTTGACAAAGCCCTGGTTGGGATGATTTAGTTGGGGATTGGTCCTGCTTTGAGCAGGGGGTTGGACTAGATGACCTCCTGAGGTCTCTTCCAACCATGATATTCTATGATTCTATGGGGAACTGAGGCACAGAGATAAATGAACTAGCTAGGGTCACACAGGAAATCTGTGGCAGAAATGAGAACTGCACAATGAGTACTTTCTTGTCTGCCTCTTTTACCTTTTAAGAAACCTAAACAATTTAATAGGAGGGAAATGACATAAATATAGTGTTAAGGTTGCACAGTTAAAATAATTTAAGAATTTTAAACTGTAAGGTTATGACTATAATGTAAGTTTGATTGCATTGCACATATGAATTATTCTTCTATTCTCCTGTTGAATGCTGAAAATAACATGTTACTATTTATGTCCTAAAATCTATACCATAGTGTAGACAGGATGGGCAATATGACTGAGTTAATGTTGTTGGACCCTTTTTGACTTTCTGTGACTTTATCTGTGTATCCTCAGTGCTGCTTTTAAAAAAAATTCTGCATTTTACTCAGTTAAGTTTGAAATCCTTCTTTTATTGCTTGTAGAGTTCTTAGTTGACATGCAACCTTTTACTTTATTCTTTATATCTGTTTCTGACTATTAAAAGCATAGCGATGTTACGGAATATGGTATTTGATTGCAACTATAATATGTTATCTTGTAATATATAAAAAATACTGTCTGAAATGTTTCTTAGGCCCAACAGTACTCACCAAGTGCTTCTAAAACAGAAACTGTATGTCATAAATAAAATCACTAGGATTTGTTGTCTTCAGCAATTCCAGTAATTCTTGGCTAATCAAGAAGAAGAGAAAAGATTTTAATATATGCAATTTTATTTAACAAATATTTTGAAGATATATGGAAATTACTCAATAATTCATGTTCTTTAAAATCAGAAGCTGAGACAAAAAAGAGGAGGGGGTTGGGAATTCCCTAGGAGTTGGCCAGTTGGAAACAAAGTATCATTTCTGATACACATAAATGCAACATAAAAAAAGATGTTTCTAACATCAGGATAAAATCTTTTCTAAAGATGAATCTTTAATAAAGTATGCTATTCTTCAGAAATTAAATTATTCAGGTTATGCTTGATCAGTTCAAGTTAACATGTTCATTGCTCACAACTTGTTCTCCACAACTTAAAAGCAATGCTTGGAAAAAAATCATAGTTTGGCGTGGGGATGAAAGTAGCTATTTCTAAGTTATTCCCCAAACCACCACCTCTAATTAATTATCCCTTCAGCACTAACAAGCTATTTAATCTTTTTCTTGCTATACGCAATATATTCTAGTTTTTCTCTCAGATTGAACACCACACTGAAATTAAAGCAGAAGTATTATGCTCAGTGATTTTTGTGGAACTGAATACTAGTGAATGCAATGTGCAGGTGACGCTTGGGAGACACAGATAACATGGGTCTTGCATGATCCCTTATGTGGATTTGCAATAGCAGGATAATGTAGATGTTTGTTATTCCTATTGTGTTTTTAGATGCAAATGTAGTCCCCGGTCCTGCAGTCCACTTACTTAAGTCAGTGGGCTCCTTTCATGCTTAAAGTTAAGAGTATGCTTGTTTGCAGAATTGGGGTCATAGTGTGACAATTCTGTGCATGCCAACTATTCCTTATGCTATACGTGCAGATCATAATTATAGAAGAAACCCACCTTAGTTAAAATATCATGGTGATGCCTTCAAGCAGCATCTGTTCTTTAAAAGGTTTTGTTTTAAGAAGAGTCCTCAGTTCTTCCTAAAAAATTTTGGACACATGTTTCCATGGTGCTTTCACATCTCAAGCATTGGGTAGGGATGTGCATTAGATAGATTTAACCTTCTCCCTCTCCTGCACATCTACACATGAACAGGATTCAGGCTTGGTGTTTCTTGTGTGGACTAGGTAGGTGGCCGGAGGAGTGGGGTGGAAGGGGGCAGTTAGTGAGCTGGATTTTGGATGTGGCAATCCCTCTACACGCCCTGTACACATGCCACAGGAAGGAGCACACACTGCTCCTTTTTAGGGTGGCAGGGAGGAGCACGGCTATGCACAGATTCAGCTTTTCTGAATCATGCTGTTTTTGTGAATCAAAGATGCACAAACCCTCCAATCAGCTGCTGCCACCGCAGTCCTTCTTCGCTGGCAACGCCGAGGTGCAAGGGATGAATTTTTCAACTTGACATGTGCAGTTACACAGTAAGACTCCAACACCAACACAATTTTCAAAATGAAGGCTTTAAAATGCCACTCAGCTGAGGAGCGGTAAGAATAGAAGAATCTACATGTCTTTTAAAATGTTGCTTTCATATTTTTGTTGCTTTTTCAAAACCAATAGTCATTTAGGTTATCTTTAAACATTGGCTGAAAGCAAAATCCATTTCTGGAATCACAGCAGCATGCCCTGCATCTCTCCTATCATCCCCATACAGAGAAGGTCAAGCAGTGAATTAGCAGGCAACTTTGATTGTGTCATGGACAACAACCTGTTTCAATACATTATCAAATAATAGACTATAAATTATGTAAGCATTGAAATGCCAGCCAGCAGAACAGCATTTTCACTGCTAAATAGAAAAACTAAGTGGGTTAGAAACCACAAGCTATAGAGATAAATTCATTTTGAAAGTCTGAACACTAACACTCAGCATCCAGCTCTCATTTTCCTTTTACCTTTATATCTAATGAAGTAGATTATCAGTAGATTCCCCTTATTACATGTCCACCAATCAAGACTTGCATCTAATAAAAAACCTTTTAAAATAAATATTCATGTTATGCATCAATATTTTACCTCTTAGATATGCCCTGATAACCAGAGATCCTGTCTCCCTAGGGTGGACATCAAATATCCCATAACGCTTTCTCTAAGAGGATAGTGGCCTCAGTGTTTTCAGTCAAATGCTTCCCCTTTTCCAGCTATTGTGGACTACCTTCACAGAATCATAGAATCGTAGAAGATTAGGGTTGGAAGAGACCTCAGGAGATTATCTAGTCCAACCCCCTGCTTAAAGCAGGACCAACCCAAACTAAATCATCCCAGCCAGGGCTTTGTCAAGCTGGGCCTTAAAAACCTCTAAGGATGGAAATTCCACCACTTCCCTAGGTAACCCATTCCAGTGCTTCGCCACCCTCCTAGTGAAAAGGTTTTTCCTAATATCCAACCAAGACCTCCCCCACTGCAACTTGAGACCATTGCTCCTTGTTCTGTCATCTGCCACCACTGAGAACAGCCAAGCTCCATCCTCTTTGGAACCCCCTTTCAGGTAGTTGAAATCCCCCCTCACTCTTCTCTTCTGCAGACTAAATAAGCCCAGTTCCCTCAGCCTCTCCTCATAAGTCATGTGCTCCAGTCCCCTAATCATTTTCGTTTCCTTCCGCTGGACTCTCTCCAATTTGTCCACCTTCTTTCTGTAGTGGGGGGCCCAAAACTGGACGCACTACTCCAGATGTGGACTCACCAGTGCCAAATAGAGGGGAATAATCACTTTCCTCGATCTACTGGCAGTACTCCTACTAATGCAGCCAAATATGCCATTAGCCTTCTTGGCAACAAGGGCACACTATTGACTCATATCCAGCTTCTTGTCCACTGTAATCTCTAGGTCCTTTTCTGCAGAACTGCCGCTTAGCCAGTCAGTCCCCAGCCTGTAGCAGTACATGGGATTCTTCCATCCCACGTGAAGGACTCTGCAATTGCCCTTATTGAACCTCATCAGAATTCTTTTGGCCCAATCCTCCAATTTGTCTAGGTCACTCTGGACCCTATCCCTACCCTCCAACATATCTACATCTCCCCCCATCTTAGTGTCATCTGTGAACTTGCTGAGGGTGCAATCCATCCCATCATCCAGATCATCAATTAAAATGTTGAACAAGACTGGCCCCAGGACCGACCCCTGGGGCACTCCGCTTGATACTGGCTGCCAACTAGACATCGAGCCGTTGATCACTACCCATTAAGCCCGACAATCTAGCCAGCTTTCTATCCACCTTATAGTCCATTCATCCAACCCATACTTCTTTAACTTGCTGGCAAGAATATTGTGGGAGATGGAGTCAAATTATAAGATGTCCACCACTTTCCCAATATCCACAGAGCCAGCTATCTCATCATAGAAGGTAATCAGATTGGTCAGGCATGACTTGCCCTTTGTGAATCCATGTTGACTGTTCCTAATCACCTTCCTCTCCTACAAGTGTTTCAAAATGGATTCCTTGAGTACCTGCTCCATGATTTTTCTAGGGACAGAGGTGAGGCTTACGGGTCTGTAGTTCCCCGGATTCTCCTTCTTTTAAAGATGGGCACTATATTTGCTTTTTTCCAATCGTCCAGGACCTCACCCGATTGCCACGAGTTTTCAAACATGATGGCCAAAGGCTCTGCAATCACATCAGCCAACTCTCTCAGCACCCTTGGATGCATTGCATCTGGCCCCATGGACTTGTGCATGTCCATTGTGCATCATCTTTCTGCTATGCTTAACCATAGCAGTGGTACGCACACTTGTATACCATAAGATTGCTTATATGATCGGGCTATACTTCATGCATAGGAGCCAATGTATGATAGTAGGTATTTCGGTCCTCTGCAAAATGAGTTAAATATGCAGTGGGCAAGGAGGGGGCAGGGAGAGAGGAACATCTCATTAACTAAGTTTGGTTGTGTGCTCCGTGATTTTACTGACTGAAGCTTCAACTCTGCAGGGCTCTGAGCCAGCTTCTCTGTTAGGGTCTGAGCCAAAGTCCGGGGACTTCAATGTGTTTTGGATCAGGCTCTTACTGTAGGTGATCTTACTAGCCAAACTCTTCTTTTTTACCAAGCTTCCCAGATATCTTAACCAAATAAGGTTCTCTAATACAATTTTTATAGCACTTTGAGATCCTTCAGGATATGCATGTAAATTATCATCAGTTATTGACAAGCAAACCTCATAAACACAATGGAGTGAGTATAAATCAAGTGAAAGAAAAGAGAATAAATATTAAACTAACAAACTCCATGGTTTGGCAAGATGGTTGGTCCCTATTCAGGACAGGCACAAGGCTAGCATAGTGGGCATGGTTTAGATACAATTACAGTGCCCCTCAGGGAAACTTAACAATTCATGATCTATTAGTATGTAGTGTTATCAGTGCACCATTTCTGAGAGTCACTGAAGTTCAGCAAATGCCTCTCAATAGGTAAAAGTATGTTTTAAATATATCAGCAATGTGGCATATAGCGATCTTTGTCTTAACTTTTTACTCCCTATATTTTTACTTCCAAGGCACCCTACAATTCCTAAAAATATCTCCTCTTTTCTTGACTTCATATTAGTTAGGCATAGCCAGATCTGCATGAGTAAGGAAGAGTTCAGCAATGACTGATACATGAAAGACGTAAAGTATTGTGACAAAGTTTCTCCCCTACCTTGGTGGGTCCTGCGCTTATTGGCGGATTTGCTCGCTTCACAGATTCACCCTGTGGGTCAGGAAACAGTCCAGAGACCTCCCCCTCTGGTAGAAGCTATAGTCCAGGTCAATTCCTCCTGTATTTGGTCAGGAGTTGGGAGGTATTGGGGGAACCCGGGCCCACCCTCTACTCTGGGTTCCAGCCCAGGGCCCTGTGGACTACAGCTGTTTAGAGTGCCTCCTGGTACAGTTGCATGACACCTACAACTCCCTGGGCTACTTCCCCAAGGCCTCCTCCCAACACCTTCTTTGTCCTCACCACCAGACCTTCCTCCTGATGTCTGATAACGCTTGTACTTCTCCATCCTCCAGCAGTACACCTACTCACTCTCAGCTTCTTGCACACCTCTTGCTCCCAGTTCCTCACACACTCTTCCTCTCCCCTGGCTCCCCCTGGCTTGACTGGAGTGAGCCCTTTTATAGCATCAGAGGGGTCTTAATTAGAGTCAGGTGCTTAACTGCCTCACCTGACTCTTAGCAGGTTAATTGGAGTCAGGTGGTCTATTAGCCTGGAGCAGACCCTGCTCTGGTCACTCAGGGAACAGAAAACTACTTATCCAGTGGCCAGTATATCTCCCTTCTGCTACTCTGCTGTTCCCAACTGGTCTGGGTCTATCACAGTATCCTTCTGGGAAATGCATTTTTATCTGACTGTCTCATTAAATAGAGTACTTTTTTAAAATAGGGGAACAAAAGACTAACATTTGTTAAAATCTCCAAAGGAGACAATTTGCTAACTAATTCCTGTACCGGACTGAAACACAGAAATAATGAAGACATGCAATTACTGCAGGTTCTCAGTACAGGAGGAGTGAGGAAAAACCTCATGTAATGAGTTGTTTAATGGCTGCAGTCTGTTTTGTTGATTTGAATACTCATAGTTTGCCACTAACATTCAGCCAGGTTTTTTTTGTTTTGCATGTTTTGTGGCGAACAGCAGAGGCTAACAGAGGGAGTTTGCCTGGGAGTTCGCCCAGGGAGAGCTCACTGAGGCTTTCATCTGTGGGTTTCTTTGAGTAGTTACTGCAACAGCTGAGGAAGCTCTTAAGAGGAAGGTGATATGGAAGGTGAGCGATCAGCTGTTGTGACCTGCACAGGATGTGCCATGTTTGTCTTTCTTCCACAGGACAGAAGCGACTTTGTCTGTACAAAGTGCAAGCTGGTCTCCATATTGGAAGAGAAGGTTCGAGGTCTGGAGAAACGAGTATCGACTCTGCATTGCATAAGGGAAAATGAAGATTTCCTGGACAGACGTCAGGAGATGCTTCTACGGCCACAATGTTCTGAAGATTCAGAGCAGGCGCAGCAGGGACAGAAGGATGGTGAAGACGTTTGGCAGCATGTGACCTCCAGAAGGAGAAAGAGGAGCGTCCATGTACCAGCAATGGAGATACAGGTGAGCAATCGTTTCCATGTTCTCTCTACAGGTACTAATGCGGAGAGTGGATTAGATGACCCATCTGAGGGAAGGGAGCAGAAGGAGACTCCACCGATTGTAAGACAAAAGATGCACTGTCCTAGGGATGGGGGTTCCACGACCGCCACTCCCAAGAGGAGGAGGAGGATGGTGGTGATCGGGGACTCCCTCCTCACGGGGACCGAGTCATCTATCTGCCGCCCCAACCGGGAAAACCGAGAGGTCTGCTGCTTGCCAGGAGCTAGGATACATGATGTGACGGAGAGACTGCCAAGACTCATCAAGCCCTCGGATCGCTACCCCTTCCTGCTTCTCCACATGGGCACCAATGATACTGCCAAGAATGACCTTGAGCGGATCACTGCAGACTACGTGGCTCTGGGAAGAAGGATAAAGGAGTTTGAGGCGCAAGTGCTGTTCTCATCCACCCTCCCTGTGCAAGGAAAAGGCCTGGGCAGAGACCATCGAATCGTGGAAGTCAACGAATGGCTACGCAGGTGGTGTCGGAGAGAAGGCTTTGGATTCTTCGACCATGGGATGGTGTTCCAAGAAGGAGGAGTGCTAGGCAGAGACGGGCTCCACCTAAAGAAGAGAGGCAAGAGCATCTTTGCAAGCAGGCTGGCTAACCTAGTGAGGAGGGCTTTAAACTAGGTTCACCGGGGGAAGGAGACCAAAGCCCTGAGGTAAGTGGGGAAATGGGATCCTGGGAGGAAGCACGAGCAGGAGAGCGCAAGAGGGGAGGTCTCCTGTCTCATACTGAGAAAGAGGGATGATCGATGAGTTATCTTAAGTGCCTATACACAAATTCAAGAAGCCTGGGAAACAAGCAGGGAGAACTGGAAGTCCTGGCACAGTCAGGGAACTATGATGCGATTGGAATAACAGAGACTT
>NW_020709846.1:0-1083 GCF_002925995.2 Terrapene triunguis
GAAGTTTTTGGAAAGTGTAGGGGACAATTTCCTGGTGCAAGTGCTGGAGGAACCAACTAGGGGCAGAACTTTTCTTGACCTGCTGCTCACAAACAGGGAAGAATTAGTAGGGGAAGCAAAAGTGGATGGGAACCTGGGAGGCGGTGACCAGGAGATGGTCGAGTTCAGGATCCTGACACAAGGAAGAAAGGAGAGCAGCAGAATACGGACCCTGGACTTCAGAAAAGCAGACTTTGACTCCCCCAGGGAACAGATGGGCAGGATCCCCTGGGAGAATAACATGAAGGGCAAAGGGGTCCAGGAGAGCTGGCTGTATTTTAAAGAATCCTTATTGCGGTTGCAGGAACAAACCATCCCGATGTGTAGAAAGAATAGTAAATATGGCAGACGACCAGCTTGGCTAAACAGTGAAATGCTTGCTGATCTTAAACGCAAAAAAGAAGCTTACAAGAAGTGGAAGATTGGACAAATGACCAGGGAGGAGTATAAAAATATTGCTCAGGCATGCAGGAGTGAAATCAGGAAGGCCAAATCACACTTGGAGTTGCAGCTAGCAAGAGATGTTAAGAGTAACAAGAAGGGTTTCTTCAGATATGTTAGCAACAAGAAGAAAGTCAAGGAAAGTGTGTGCCCCTTACTGAATGAGGGAGGCAACCTAGTGACCGAGGATGTGGAAAAAGCTAATGTACTCAATGATTTTTTTTGCCTCTGTCTTCACGAACAAGGTCAGCTCCCAGACTGCTGCACTGGGCAACACAGTATGGGGAGAAGGTGACCAGCCCTCTGTGGAGAAAGAAGTGGTTCGGGACTATTTAGAAAAACTGGACGAGCACAAGTCCATGGGGCCGGATGCGCTGCATCCGAGGGTGCTAAAGGAGTTGGCGGATGAGATTGCAGAGCCATTAGCCATTATTTTTGAAAACTCATGGCGATCGGGGGAGGTCCCGGAAGACTGGAAAAAGGTTAATGTAGTGCCCATCTTTAAAAAAGGGAAGAAGGAGGATCTGGGGAACTACAGGCCAGTCAGCCTCACCTCAGTCCCTGGAAAAATCATGGAGCAGGTCCTCAAGGAATCAATTATGA
>NW_020709847.1:0-1256 GCF_002925995.2 Terrapene triunguis
TAACTCTGCTGTTGAAGTCTCCAGATCGTGATCTGAAGACTTCAAGTTGCAGAGAATCTTCCAGCTTGAGACCCCTGCCCTATGCTGCGGAGGAAGGCGAAAAACCTCCAGGGCCACTGCCAATCTACCCTGGAGGAAAATTCCTTCCCGACCCCAAATATGGCGATCAGCAGAACCCCGAGCATACAGGCAAGATTCTCTAGCCAGACCCTCATTTTACCAGCGATGGCCGTTATTGCCTTAATTGATTAAAATCAAGTTATCCCCTCAAACCATTCCCTCCATAAACTTATCTAGCCTAATCTTGAAGCCAGAGAGGTCTTTCGCCCCCACCGTTTCCCTCGGAAGGCTGTTCCAAAATTTCACCCCTCTGACGGTTAGAAACCTTCGTCTAATTTCAAGCCTAAATTTCCCTACGGCCAGTTTATATCCATTCGTTCTCGTGTCCACATTAGTACTGAGCTGAAATAATTCCTCTCCCTCCCTGGTATTTATCCCTTTGATATATTTAAAGAGAGCAATCATATCCCCCCTCAGCCTTCTTTTGGTTAGGCTAAACAAACCAAGCTCCTCGAGTCTCCTTTCATAGGAAAGGTTTTCCATTCCTCGGATCATCCTAGTGGCCCTTCTCTGTACCCGTTCCAGTTTGAGTTCATCCTTTTTAAACATAGGAGACCAGAACTGCACACAGTACTCCAAGTGAGGTCTCACCAGCGCCTTGTATAACGGAAGCAGCACCTCCTTGTCCCTACTAGAAATACCTCGCCTTATGCATCCCAAGATCGCATTAGCTTTTTTCACAGCCACGTCGCATGATCATTTTCTCCCTTGAGAAAGATGAGGTGACTCTAAAGTATCTGCTCTTCTTCTTTCCTTAATCTGCTGTCCCTACTTCCTCGAACCTATTGTCCTGCTGCAGTGATTCTCCATTAGGTTTCGGCACTATGACCACATGATTAGGGCCTCACGCCTGGAGTCATGTGAGACCATCAGAATCTCACAGGATGGCTCCTTCCTGCTATCCCCATAGGGCTCTGTGGAGGTTGTGTTGGCCCGCACACACAGATTATGCTGCTCAAGTGTATGGGGGCTGAGTCCTTCCTCCTCTGGAATGGTCCCAGCGCACTTGAAGACAGGGAGCAGTGGTCCAGAGCGGGGGGAGCCTCAGTCTGCCCAGAGGGGAGTGGGGACAAGCCTCCCACCAGATCAATCTTGTGTACATGGCCCCACCCCACCCCACCCCTAGTAGGACTACA
>NW_020709848.1:0-4981 GCF_002925995.2 Terrapene triunguis
TGGCTAAGCTGGCCAAACAACTATACTCCATATTTTTGGGCCTAACAATCCCCCCTTTGTCCCTGGAGTACCTTGGAGGGACTCCTGGGACAACTAACTGCCATGAGTGGTGAGCTTGGGGTTGGTTACTTTTGGACGGAACACACCTTGGTGCCCATCCAACATCCAACCTTTATTATTACATACAAAGGCCAGTAGGCCACATATAATTACAACAGCGCTTCGGAGTACATTATGGAGCCAACCACCTATATCTGGAATCCAATTGAACAGGTTACTCCACCAGGACTCAATCCGTTTTCCTCCATGGTCCTTTGCTACCTCCATAAGGTGGTTTGCTCTTTCCCAAGTGGCATTATAAACGTCTGGGACATACACGCAGCATTCCTGTCCAATTAATGCACATGTTCCTCCCTGAGAAGCCAGTAATATATTTAATGCCAGGCGGTTTTGAAGTACCATTTGCCTTAGTTTTCGCTGTTCAGCTGCCAAGTCCACCAAGGCTTTTGGCGATAGTCTAATTTCCCAGATTTCTCGGTGAATTACCCAATTCCACATGCATCCTCCCCATGGACCCGGCAGGATTCGGTATGTGGGAGCCCACACCCCCCCAACCGGTCCATATGCTTGGAAGGAGCATTGAGAATGTTCGCACTTCCACCTAGAAAGTCTCCAAGTATGTCTCCATGGCCACAGATCAGATGGTACTCCTGATGTGTCTGTAAGGGCAGTGGGCCAAGCCTGATGCTCTAGATTATTTTGAATGGCTATTAGCTGGTCATTCAGGAAATCCTGAATCTCTGAACATGCTAGATCCCACTGCAATGCCTTCCCAGCCTCAGTGATATTCAATACCATCTCTGTCAGCAACTTCTGGGTCATTGATATTAATTGCAATAAGGTACAGGTCACATTATTAGTCACTGGAATAATTTCTATGCAGGTAAAATTTTCAGTGGCAAAACAAACTTTGGGTATTCGTTTAATTATTCACTAATTGGGTGACCAAATAACAATAAGGGCCTCTCTCATTGATTATATTAACTATATGACATTGTCTATATTTGGATGTGTTACAGGGGTAATAGTGTCATGGAGGAAATGGCAGGGGCAATGGCAACAAGGTGCCTTTGGTACTTATCATTTAAAATCCAATTAGGGAGGGCAATACATGCTGAAGGACTTATCCAAAACACAGGGCGCAGCCTGTGGAATAAGCCCCAAAATCCAATCAATACCACATTCCCAAGCATGGGTCCCACAAGTTTCTTTTTTTTTCCAGGTTATAATTCTTTGTTTCTTCACCAGGGCCAGTTCTTAATGTCTTTTGTAGTCAGGAATTCCTGGACTTTGTGGTTTCAATGAAGCAAGTGTTCCTTCTTCTCTTTTCCTGAAACAGTCATGATTCAGCATCATACAGGGGAGAGGTTACTAGCACATCACCCTGTAGTGGTTTTGTGTCTTCTAGAGAAATTCAAAGCAACAGTAGGTCTGTCAGTGGACAAGGGAGAGGTTACTAGCACTTCACCTTGTCTTTTTTTCCTTTTTCTTTCTTTTTCCTGCTGTCCAGACGGCACAGCAGAACTAGAAGGAGAAATAGGCTTATCATCAGTCAGAAAGTCCTCTCGAGGTGGAGGGGTCTTTTTGCAGTGAAAAGCATGGGTCCAGGCAGTCAGTCCCTGGCACTTCACAGCAGTGTTGGTGGTTAACAGGATTTGGAAAGGGTCTTTCCAGTGTGGAGCCAAAGCAGTCTTTCGTTGATGGACTTTACATAGACTCAGTTTCCTTGTTTCAATTAATGGCAGGGGTGCTAGGGTCTTTGAGTAGCACTTCTCTTCCTGTGAGAAAAAACCTAACACATTTCATTAATGCATTGTCTGTATTTTGCAGATCTTAGTTGCTTGGGCACATTTAAGCCCCCCCCCTTTGTCTTGGGGGTCAGCCAAGTTTTGGCTGTGACCTTGGATGAGCCTGCAAGCTGTATTTTCCTCTCAGTTAACTCATTCTGTGCTTTTTCCTCTTCTCTTCTTTCTCGGCTGCTTTTAACCTACAAAGGAAACCTTCACTCTTCCAGTAAAATAACTTTATTACAGAGCTTTGGAGCAACAAACCGGGACAAGCACACCCACTCTTGAGGAGTGCACTCGGTACAACCTCTGGTGTTCAATAGCTTTCCTCCCTCCCCACCCTCTGGCTAGAAATCTGAGGTAGCCAGAAGGATCCCATGGGCAATATGGGGAGTGGGTTAACCTTCCATGTCCTTGTTTCCAAAGACTGTTGGTTTGCAATTCTTAACAACAATTTTTGCCATAAAACACAAAAATAATCCCTATTGTGCCAGTAAATGCATGGTACATTGAATGCTGTTTAGCTGGCATCCGTTTTCTCTGATGATTTGAAAGACATTATTTGCTGAAAATATTTCCTTTATATACACATACTCTTGTTGATTTTAGGCAAAACAGAATTACCCCATATTTCCTTGTATTTGTTTCATAGGCAGCCCAGGTTTCAGTGGCTTCTACCTTATTAGTTAGATAATTTGCATTAATACAGATGCTTTTTGGCTTGCTTCCAGATCCAAAGCTATCCACAGCTTAAAGATTCTTACTTTAAAAAAGGACACAATTAACTTTCCCAGACTTTTGATTGCCTTTTACTTCTAATTCCTGCTTTCAAACACACAGTGATCTGAAAAAGACAACACAACCTATATTGGTAGGTTTGCATTTCTTTTACCTCTGCTACAATATACACTGCACATGTTCTGGGGAAAATGCACATTTTCTCCACAATTCAATTTCCACAATGCTAGCCACATTAATTTCTACACAAGGTGTAACTGTTTCTTTTATGCTTACAAAATCTCCATGCACCCACTGCAAAGTGACAGCTCGACCACACAGAGCCAGGGGCACTGTCCTTCTTTCTCTTTACCAGATCTTTTATTTGCTATTTTGTTACCCAAAAACAAATTTAAATCTTTTATTCTTCTGGCTTTGACTACCCTGCTGCAGGTAAATCTTAAATCTTGTAAAGCATTAAGTCACCTTAAGGATTAAATGCTAAACACCATATTAAACAACACTAGTTTCCTGTGTCTGGCAAAAGTATTCTCGGTTTTGCAACTTTAAACAATACCAATTCATCTTAAACTTATAAAATACAGATTGTACACAGCAGGAGTGTTCTTCAGCAAATTCGACTAAACTATTCATAGTCGAATAATTCCACTTAAATAACCTCTTGCCTGGATTACTTACAGAAATTCTTATCAAGTTTCACTGCTTAATTCCCTCTAGCAACTATAGAGTTAACTTCTCACTCTCTTTTTTTTTTCTTCACTTGCTTGTTTCCCAAAATGACACCCAATCAACTCAGATTTTACCATTCCAATTATTGTCCTGGGGATTTGAAATCGCCATGCTTATAATTACTTACTCCTTTTCTTCCACTATGCCCTTAAAGTTTCCAACCTGTTTTCTAATCTATCTGTTGACTGCCCGCTTGGGCCCGATCCTGCTTTTCTTGCTGAACCGTCCACCCTGGGGTCTCCTGCGGCGTCTCTTTCAGAGATTCCAGTCCAGGCCGGCTGCCTGTTGCTTCTTCACAGCATCCCCAAACCACGCCAGCTCCAGGGTCTCAAAGGCAGACTGTTGGATCTCACTGGACAGTTAAGCTTTGCAAATGTAATCTCAGCACTTGTAACTTGTATTGTCTTTCGTTTGCCTCTGTCTATATTTTTTACAGCCAGCTGGGGCTGAAAGCAGTTTTTCTTTTGGTTTATAGTTATACCATACAAATAAATAATTCATTTGTCCCGGTCTAAGATCAACCAGAATATCCCTGAGGGAATCCATCCTGTCAGCAGAAAAAGTTCCGCACCTTGGCCAGTCCTTAGTCGGGGACAAATGGGTAGTAAAGGAGGGCCACTGAATTTGGCATAAGTTTCTCATCTTAGATTTAGTCAAACCGGTTGTTCCAGAGATTTCCTTTCAATCTCAAAGTACCAGAGACAACGGGGCGTCCCCCGGGCACTTACTGCCAAATTGTCCCATTTAGCCTGTAGGGACTCTAACCCCTTTTCCCGGGGACTCTAACCCCTCTTCGGGGACTCTAACCCCTCTCTGGGGACTCTAACCCCTCTTCGGCGATCGCTTACCTTATCCAGGGACTCTAACCCCGAAGACCTGGATCCTACTCAACGGGTAGGTGGACGTTGCTGGGTTTCTACGGGCTTCAGCTGGTTCACAGGATTCGCCTTATCGCCGACGCAGGGATCAGGTTACCGGGCAAGGCTCCTCGAAGCCGGAGGATGCGCGCTGCGTTGCTTCAGAGTCTGATCCTGCACCGGAGAGTCAGACGAGTCCCGGCGGAGTCGCCAAATTTGTCGGGGACTTTTTAACCCAGACGGCAAGGTTCGTTGTCTGACCGCAGAGTGAGAGACAGGCAACACCAGCAAGGTCCAATACAAGCTCTTTATTGAAGAGTGCACACAACAATAGAGAGCGGCCCGTCTCCAGAGAGAACCAGCACACCCTTTACAACAACTAGTGAGATTATATAGACAGTTCCGTCGCGTCATAGTTAAGCAACTTAAAACCCCAAACCCCCCCTTATTAGTTAAAGCTTCTAATATTCATGCATATCTATCTTCTTTGACAGTACAAACAGTTCATGATGCCTCAGCAGCTTATCAGCTTTTTCGTTACGTATCAGAGGCTGAGAGAAAAGAGGGAGTTACGTACAGATAAAAAACAGAAACAGGGAGTGGGGACTTCGAGTCTTCATCTGTTCAAACAAATTGTTCCTGGTACATTTGGTACAAGAATGCGGCCCCCACCTCCTATCTTATCCCCTGCAGCTTAAGCAAGCATGCCCTCAGGTCTTACAGAGAGGCAGGAATGGCCTAGCAACTACTGTTAGCCTAACTTTGGCTAAGCTGGCCAAACAACTATACTCCATATTTTTGGGCCTAACA
>NW_020709849.1:0-4895 GCF_002925995.2 Terrapene triunguis
AAAAGCATCACCCTTATTATCCCACCAATGCCAGGAGATGCTATGGGACAGGCAAAATACCAGATGCCCCAGTGACGGCTGTAGAAGAATCCGTGATAGAAGGGGGAAAGGATGCGTCTCTCTGAGATCAGCGATAAAATCTCCCCAAGTACCTGTGTGAATTAGGAGACTAAATCCCCTAGGAAGCCAATGGGATTTAGAGTCCTAGATCACTGAGAAGCTTTGGCAAATGCTGCTCCTTGTCTGCAGAGGCAATATCCTTAAATTGTGTTTTAAGACGGTTTAATGGAATTGGAGCAAACCCCCATATGGGGACTTGGATTTTGGTTTCAAAGTGGTGTCTTTGGGCTCCACTGAAGCTAATTCTCAGGGCCGGGTGGGTGGCAGAGGGGAATTTTCCATCCCATGGGAACACCCCAGTGTTTCAAGGGTTGTTTTTGATCTTGAATTGAGGCCCAAAAGTCCAAACCTTGAGTATTTCTGTGGCATGAAAAGTGGGAAAATTTCAACCTGGAAACAAAACACCGGTTGAGTCGTTTACTGAACCCCAAGCTTTTCGGCTCGACTCGATGTTTCGTTTCACAACCTTGGGGAGGCAGCGGGGCCTACTGGATAGAGCACCACCACTGGTGAGCGTGGGTGAGTCACGTCCCACCTCTCTGCCTCAGTTTCCCCATCTGCACAATGAGGACAACGCAACTGATGGCCTTTGTAAGGTGCTTTGAGGTAGGCGTTTATTCAGGAAACTGAAAAATGGTGTCAAATGTGGCCTTTTCCCACAGGAAATTTTGATTTTGACTAAATTGCACATTCCAAAGACAAAAGCTTTTTCATCAGAAAACATTTGGCCAACTTGAACTGTTCCCTGATAAACTGGATTCAGGTCCTTTTAACCCAAATTATCTCATCCTGTAGCACTGCCTGAACTGAACTCTAACAGTTTAAATTCACGCCTTGGGTTAAATTAGTGACACAGTCTGCAGAGGGCCACTCGGCAAGCTGGATTTTGGTCTCGTCAACCCAAAGTGTTAAAAAAACAGCAAGAATCAGGCCCTAAAAAAGCATGAGTACAAATCTAAGTGACGCTGGACTCTGTTTGTTTTTTTTAGTTCAGATCTTTGTGGGTTCCCCCCCCCCACACACACACTTTTCTCCCTTTTTTACTTTTTCTGCAGGGAAAACTGTTCATCTTCCGACCCATTTATGCCTCCGATGTTTGCTGTTTATGAAAATTTGAATCTCAGGGGCTCCCTCCCACATCCCCCCATGCTCCCTTCGCCACCGGTCCCCATGCCCCTCCATGGCTTTATCTTCCAGCCGCTGCCCCAGGCATGGAGAGGCTGGTCTGGAGTCACCCCTGCGTGGCCCACTCCCAGCCCTGGCCGGCTGCCCTCTATGCCCCCCAGGGCTACAGCTGCGGGGGGACCCAGATCAGCCCAGAGTGGGTGCTCACTGTGGCGCACTGCCACACCGGGTAGGTCTGGGTGTGACACCCCTTAGGTGGGGAATGAACCTGGGACCTCCGGATCTGACCGCAGGAGGTCATACGGCATGAGCTAAAAGAACTGCCTGTGTTAGGTAGAGCTGTAACAGGCTCATCAAGCCGTGTATGTGGCTATCCAGAGGTTAGAGCACGGGGGGGCTGGGAGCCAGGACTCCTGAATTCTATCCCCAGCTCTGGGAGGGGAGTGGGATCTAGTGGCTAGAACAGGGGGGCTGGGATTCAGGGTGACGGCCTGCAAGGATCCCTGAGACCTGCTCTTTTGCCCCAGCCTGACCCAGGTGTGCCGAGGGGCTCATGACCTGCGGCGACCCGCCCTGGGCTAGCAGCTCGGGGGCCGTGCGTGCTATCCGCAACCCCCATTACAATTTGCGCACCAAAGACAGTGACCTCTTGCTGCTCAAGCTGGCGCCCCCTGCTGCCATCAACGAGTATGTGTGGCCCCTGCCGCTGGCCACGCGCTGTGTCCCTCCCAGCCGGCGCTGCCTGGTGTTGGGGTGGGGAACGACCTCCAGCCCCCCAGGTATGGGGCTAGCGCTGCGGGGTGAGTGGGTGGGGGGATCGTTATCAGCTATCCAGGATCAATTATTGATTATTAATGACACACGAACAGTTGTTCATGATTGAGGCTTGGATCGAGTGGGATTCTAAGTGATGATTAGCTATTCATTATCAATCTTCCAGTCTATTGCTCATTAATTACTGGTTATTAATTGCCAGCTGCCCATTGCCTATGATAATGATCATTATTATGAATGCAAAGTGATCAGTTATTATATATCAAAGGGGTAGCCGTGTTAGTCTGGATTTGTAAAAGCAGCAAAGAGTCCCGTGGCACCTTATAGACTAACAGACGTATAGGAGCATGAGCTTTCGTGGGTGAATACCCACTTCATGGGATGCATCTGAAGAAGTGGGTATTCACCCACGAAAGCTCATGCTCCTATACGTCTGTTAGTCTATAAGGTGCCACAGGACTCTCTGCTGCTTTTACAGTTATTATATGTCAGTCATCCACTGTTACTGCATCCGGTCAGTATTGAGGAGAAACTGTTAGTTACTGAATGTCACTGACACCGTGTCAATTTCAGTGATCACTGTTAGAAATGATCACTATTAATTATGGCTGTTAACATACATATTAGTTACAGGCTATCAATTATCCATTATATTTATCATATTAATTAGAAACAATGTGCTCGTAGGTAAAGCCATTGAAATTACCCATTAATAAATGTTAATTGGTTATCCACATATTATTCTCAATTAGAAACGATTTGCTTTTAATTATGGTTGTTAATATTGCCTATTAGTTATCAACTAGCTATTATATTGATCACTATTAGTTAGACACTATTTTACATTAATTATGGTTGTTAATATTTCCCCAAATTATCAAGTATCCATTTTATTGATCCCTATTAATTAGAAAATATTTTGTATTAATTATAGCAATTAATATGACCTATTATGGATTATTGATTATCCATTACATTCTATTAATTAGAAACTATTTGTTATTAAGCATGACTTAATATTTCCCATGTTATTGGTTATTGATTATCCATTATATTGATCACTATTAATTAGAAATTATTTGCTATTAATTATGGATGTTAATATTGCCAATTACTTATTGAAGAGCAATTATCCATTGCATTGATCACTCTTAATTAGAAATAATTAGTTAATAATGACTGTCAATCAATCATTTAAAAAGTTATTGATAATTATTAATTTAGAAACTATTTGCTATTAATCATGGCTAATGTGCCCATTAATTATTGGTTATTAATTATCCACTATGTTGATAATTGTTAATTAGAAATAATTAATTATGACCAATTACTATAAATTACACTGATCACTATTAATTTCAAAATTATTAGCTACTAATGACATCTATTAATTAGTGCCTATTAATTATGCATTATATTGATAAATAGAGAGTAGAACATTGTAGTTTATATTTATTGATCGGCAATTGTCCATCACCAATTGACAATTAACCCTTTCTTCTCTGCTTCCTCCCCCCAGCGACATTCTCCGACGTCCTACATTGCACAGACATGAACACGATCTCAGCAGCAGAGTGTCAGGCGGCGTACCCTGCGGGCGTGACTGACAACATGTTGTGTGCGGGGGGAAAGGAGGGGGGGGGGACTCCTGCCGGGGGGGGGGGGGGGGGGGGGTTCCCCAGGGGTATCACTGAGGAGGGAGGGCTGCTGGGATGTGGGGGGAGTTCAAAACATTGAAAAAAATACATAATTTCAGGTCAGCCCAAACACAGAGATTTTCAAAATTCTCAGATCCTTGAAAAGTCAAAATAAAATCATTTTGGGTCAATTCGGAGCATTTTTACACTTTTCTGAAATTTTTCATTCAACAGCATGGAAGGGAATTTTGAAGCAAGGAATTTTGGTTCTTTGCACCGAAAAGTTGGCCTGTTCCATTTGAAAAATGTCAAAAAGAAACATTTGGATTGTTTTGGCAATTGTTTTCTCCCCCCGGAAATGAACAATCCAGTGAAACCAGCACAGATTCACCAAATATTTTGGTGTCACAGAATCGGTATTTTTTGCCAAAAAAAAGTTTTGGTTGAAAAATCTTACCCAGCTCTAACATTGACTCAGTAGGTGAGGAAGACACACCACAGACTACATGTGAAATTCTCTGGCCTGTCTTATACAGGAAGTCAGTCCAGATGATCACAATGGTCCCTTTTGGTCTGGGAAAAATCTCTGAAGGGGGAGGAGTTAAGGTGAAACACACAAGGGGGAGGAGTTAAAGTGAAACACACAAGGGGATGGAATAAGGGATTAAAATGAGATTAAAGTTATTTTAGATCACCATTGAGTAGGAGTAGGCCATCAGAATGATTGTAGCTCACACTTCAAGGTTGGGGGCTGTATTCTAGAAAGTAGCGACTCTGGAAAGGACCCAGGACCAATGGCCCATGAGCTTCCTGGGTGATGTTGTGGCTAAGAGGGCGAGCACAACCCTAGGCTGAAGACACGGGGAATAGCAAGTAGGAGCTGCGAAGTGGGGTCCCCTCTGGATATGGCATTGGGGAGACCACGACTGGAGACTGCGCCCAGCTCTGGTGGGGCCACATGTCAAACAGGACGTTGGGAAGTTGGGGAGGGATCAGAGAAACGTGACAGGAACAATCCGAGGGCTGGAAAACCTGCCTGAGAGCTGGAGCTCGATCGGTGGAGATTCTCCCACAGAAGTTTCAGAGGGGACTTGATCCCGGTCTGTCAGCGTATCCCTGGGGAGCAGATTTCGGAGGGCAGAGGGCTCATTAATCCAGCTGACAAGGGCAGAGCAAGAGCCGACAGCTGGGGGGTGAAGTGAGACAAATCCAGACAAGAAACAAGGGGAGTCTTCCCAT
>NW_020709850.1:0-1203 GCF_002925995.2 Terrapene triunguis
TCAGGGGCGGCTCTAGGCACCAGCAAAGCAAGCAGGTGCTTGGGGCAGCCCATTTGCAGGGGCGGCATACAGCAGGGACCCAGCATTGGAGCTGAGAACCAACAGGGGGCCCTGGGAGCTGTAGTTCCTTGGTTAGCTCCCTGCCCATAGAGCCAGCCCTGGGCAGGGAAAGAACTACATTTCCCAGCATTCCCTTGGCTGCTATCCACAGGAAGGGGTGGGGAGAAGTATGTAGCTGAAACCTCATGCTGCAGCTTGCTGTGAGTGGAGAGCTCACTGCTAGAGCGGGGTGGCACTGTGAGTGGGGGACAAGTGTGCCCAAGGAGTAGAAGGCTTTGCCCCAGAGATCCCCTTCAGAAGACATCCCCAGCCTGGATTAGGGATACTTCTGTGACCTCACCTTACAGCCTCCAAAGAAAGAATTGGGTGGACTAAAGGGACAGTGCACCTCTCTATCTGAAGCCTAGCAAGGGAGGTACGTGGATCCCACTAGAATTTAAAATGAAAAGTAAGGGAGGAGAGGCTCTGGACCTGGGCAGCTTTAGATACAGTACCAGGCACTTAGGAGGATTTCCACTTCTGAGACATGGAAGCAGAAATTGACTTTTCCTTTCCAGATTTAGCTAATATTCAGAAAGGGAATCTAGCACCTGCCTTCCAGATTTGAACACCCTCAAAATTCAGGAGTGCTCAAGCTCAATTTGGGGAGCTGTTACTTCATTTCTCCCAAATCAAATATACCGAGCCACTGTAACTTGCTGTAGAAAAAGTAGGATAAAATTGAGCAAGAAATGCTTCCCAGTGGTTATTGGGACTGGAATTGCTATTTTCAACAGCCATTGCCATTTATTTTTTATTTTTTATTTAGTTTTATTTGTTTAAAAGGAAGACAGTAATATTGCATTGGCAAATTTTCCCATAGAAACAAAGAGTGGAACAAAAAAATAATAAAGGCACCTCAACTTTTCCTCATTTATGGAGGACAGTCTTATAATATGCATCCAGATATCCTCCAATCACACAAGCTGAAAATTGTTCCACTTTACTGCAGTTCTGTAACCATATGGGAACCAATCCTGTCTGTGTTCTGTGCACATCCAAAATTCCTGCTGAATGACCCACCCTGGGAGCGAGTTACCAGTGACCTAGGGCTGGGGGTCCAGGGGGGAGCCCAGAGCTGGGGATGCGGGTGTGGGGGGAGAG
>NW_020709851.1:0-1190 GCF_002925995.2 Terrapene triunguis
AAACATTGTTTTGCTTGGGGCGGCAAAAAACCTAGAGCCGGCCCTGCTTCCCATTGAGATCGGGCGTCTCTCTCTAAAAGCTCCACTCTAGCTCAATCACCAGATATGGGCTTGAAATCTACAAAGGGGAAGAGTTAAGGGCACACATGCACAGGGGCAGAGTTAAGGGTGTGCTAGCTCAATCCCCAGATCTGGGCTGCAGGCAGGGATCCCTGGGGGAGGTTCTCCAGCCTGGGGTAGGCAAGAGGGCAGGCTGGGTGGTGCAATGGTCAACCCTGGCCCTAACATCTCTGCTTCCTGCTGGGTTGTGTCTCTACAGGGTGACTCCGGGGGCCCTCTGGTCTGCGACAGAGAGCTCCAGGGCGTCATTTCTTGGGGAGAGGTGGAGTGCGGCCTGCCCAACAAGCCTGGGGTCTACACCAGGGTCTGCAAATTCCTGGGCTGGATCCGCAGGACCATGCAGGAGAACTGATGCTGGGACAGGGACCCCGTCACAATAAACCTGGGGCAGCAGCCCACTGGGTCTCTGTTTCTTCTTCCCTAGCAGTGGCATGGGGCTGCTGGGCTGGCAGCTGGGGAATCAACCTGCTCTGCACACATCAGAGAGAGAGAGACGTATGGGGACAGATGGAGAGATGGATGGATAGATAGATGAATAGGGTGTATGGGGAGGGAGGTATGGGGATGGATGGATGGATGGATGGATGGATAGGGGTGTATGGGGATGGATGGAGGGATGGATAGAAGGATAGAGGGGTGCGGATAGGGGTAGGTTTTGTGGAATTTCCATCACTGGAAATTGGAGATGAGAGACGCTCTTGTTCAAGCCCAGCTACTGGAAATCACCTTAGGCCATTCTCTTGGGTCAGACTGGATGGTCACAATGAGCCCTTCTGGCCTTAAATGCTATGAATCCATGGAGGGGGCAGAGTTAAGGGTAGACGCGCAACGGGGTGGAGTTAAGGGCAGACACGCCGGGGCGGAGTTATTGAGGGGATCAGTGAGAGGCAGACCCTGGGGTTCTCGGGCTATGTCATTACCCCTACCCCGGCAGGCGGCTGACACCTCCAAGAACTTTAGCGGGGCTCAGGTGTGCTCAGCGCACACCGGGCCGTGCAGAGGTTTGAAGGCTATGAAGTCAAAGTGGCCAGGTGCTTCCCGACAGAGCGTTTTTCCACCAGCAGTAAATT
>NW_020709852.1:0-1174 GCF_002925995.2 Terrapene triunguis
GGTGAAGTGAGACAAATCCAGACAAGAAACAAGGGGAGTCTTCCCATTGAGATTGGGCGTCTCTCTCTAAAAGCTCCACTCTAGCTCAACCACCAGATATGGGCTTGAAATCTACAAAGGGGAAGAGTTAAGGGCACACGTGCACAGGGGCAGAGTTAAGGCTGTGCTAGTTCAATCCCCAGATCTGGGCTGCAGGCAGGGATCCCTGGGGGAGGTTCTCCAGCCTGGGGTAGGCAAGAGGGCAGGCTGGGTGGTGCAATGGTCAACTCTGGCCCTAACATCTCTGCTTCCTGCTGGGTTGTGTCTCTACAGGGTGACTCCGGGGGCCCTCTGGTCTGCGACAGAGAGCTCCAGGGCGTCATTTCCTGGGGAGAGGTGGAGTGCGGCCTGCCCAACAAGCCTGGGGTCTACACCAGGGTCTGCAAATTCCTGGGCTGGATCCGCAGGACCATGCGGGAGAACTGATGCTGGGACAGGGACCCCGTCACAATAAATCTGGGGCAGCAGCCCACTGGGTCTCTGTTTCTTCTTCCCTAGCAGTGGCATGGGGCTGCTGGGCTGGCAGCTGGGGAATCAACCTGCTCTGCGCACATCAGAGAGAGAGAGACGTATGGGGAGAGATGGATGGATAGATAAATGAATAGGGTGTATGGGGAGGGAGGTATGGGGATGGATGGATGGATAGATGGATGGATAGGGGTGTATGGGGATGGATGGAGGGATGGATAGAAGGATAGAGGGGTGCGGATGGGGTGGGTTTTGTGGAATTTCCATCACTGGAAATTGGAGATGAGAGACGCTCTTGTTCAAGCCCAGCTACTGGAAATCACCCTAGGCCATTCTCTTGGGTCAGACTGGATGGTCACAATGAGCCCTTCTGGCCTTAAATGCTATGAATCCATGGAGGGGGCAGAGTTAAGGGTAGACGCGCAACGGGGTGGAGTTAAGGGCAGACACGCCGGGGCGGAGTTATTGAGGGGATCAGCGAGAGGCAGACCCTGGGGTTCTCGGGCTATGTCATTACCCCTACCCCAGCAGGCGGCTGACACCTCCAAGAACTTTAGCGGGGCTCAGGTGTGCTCAGCGCACACCGGGCTGTGCAGAGGTTTGAAGGCTATGAAGTCAAGGTGGCCAGGTGCTTCCCGACAGAGCGTTTTTCCACCAGCAGTAAATT
>NW_020709853.1:0-2031 GCF_002925995.2 Terrapene triunguis
GTGTGTGTCCCTGGCGCCCCCTGCTGGAGGGGCCGGGCCCTGCGCTCTGGGTGTGTGTCCCTGGCGCCCCCTGCTGGAGGGGCCGGGCCCTGCGCTGTGTGTCCCCCTGGCGCCCCCTGCTGGAGGGGCTGGGCCCTGCGCTCTGTGTGTGTCCCTGGCTCCCATTGCTGGGGGGAACGAGTCCTGCTCTGAGGGGGGGTTGGGAGGCGATATTGTGAAGCAGGGACCCCTGGCCCAAGTCTCGAGATCCAGCTGGGGGCAGCAGGGGGTCCCGGGTTAGGGTTGGGTGTGAATGTGTGTTCCTCTGGGGGGCAGTGTGGGGGGCAGTATGTGTGAGCCCCCCCTCCAGGGCTAACCCCCCAGCCCCTCCCCCCACCTGGCGACGGGCGTATCCATCTGCTCTCCCCCGATCTCCCCCTCCCTTACTATATGGGGCCGGGGATGACCCTCGCTGCAGGGGAATTAGCTGCCGGGCACCTGGCTAAATCCAGCCGCGTAAGGTGACCGGGGAGGGTGGAGAGCAGCCCTAAACGGGCCCGGCCACCCCCCGTGGGGCACAACTGGGGCAGGAATGCGGGGGGGGTGCACGGATGCAGGTTAAGAAGGAGAAGATTAGGGGGTGACCAACGTGGGGAAATTTGCAAGCGAAGGCGTCTTTAATCTGGCAAAGGTCTAATGCGGAAGCTGGACCGATTCAGCCTGCAGCCACGGTGCAAATGTTTAACCCCCGGGAGAATTAACGACTGTCTGGGTGGATCCTCCACCAACACACGGTAAATTGCTCCAGCTGAAGCAAGAATTAATGCCAGGCCGGCCTCCAGCCTGGGCCCTCTAGCCGGTCAGGTTAGGGGAGGCCAGTCTACGAAGGATGTGGCCCTCTGAATGCTATGTGGGGCCAGGAAATTCCTGGAAAATGGTTCAAAATTTTCGGCAAATCCAAAAGTTAAAAGGGAAAAAAAAATCTTTTTTCTGAACTGGTTTCATGTTTTTCTTTCATAAAACGGGAGGAAGTTTCAAAGCGAAATGTTGAGGCATTGTTGCCCCCTCCCAAATTGGTGGCCATGACCCAAATTTAGGAAACCAATAAAAAATGCAGAAAGGAAAAAAATTATCCAATTGGCTCGTCTTGTATCATCCATTTCGCACTCCTGAAAGAGCCTCCCCCGGCCGCAAATCTTGGCTAAACCGAGTGGGGTCAGAGGTCGACGACCGTCGTAATAATTTAAGGTTTTCATTTTCAAAGTTGCAGAGAAAAGCTTGAAAAGTGGCCAAGTCAAAGCAGCGCCTAGACGTTGGTTGGAAAATCTCAGGAGTTTCAAAGCCAAGCTCGGGAGTTTGTTTGGTTCTTCGACGACTCAGGACCCAAAACCAGAAAGAAAGAAAACAGGCTGCTCCCGCGGAAGCCAGACGCAGCTCAGACCGCTGTACTCTGGGGGGGGCTCTTGGCAGGCGGCCTGACCGCCCGCTCCGGAAGACCCAGGGGCCCCCTTACCATGTAAATACACCCCGGTTCTCTGCTCTTGGGAAACAGACATGCCCTGCTCGTACGCCACTGCACCGCTTCTTCTCCGTGCCCATCGCTGTGCCCGCGTCAGGCCTGGCTGCCCGTCGCTAGCGTGTCAGACACAAGCTGCCAGTCTCCGTCTCTCCCCGCCCTGCCCCCATGGCCTCGCCCAAAGCCGAGCAGGAACTAATTCAGGGCATTGCTACAGAACCCAGGAGTCCTGGCTCCCAGCCCCCGCTGCTCTAACCCACTGGACCCCACTCCCCTCCCAGAGCCGGGGAGAGAACCCAGGAGTCCTGAAGCGAAGGAAAACGCTGGGTGTGAAGCTGGCCGCGTTCATCACAAAAGCCAGGCTGGTCCGAGCGTTGCAGGGGTATCCACTCTGGGAAGTTTCCGATAGTGCTGGGCAGTTTGTTTCCAAACAGATCTGGCCCAGGTTGAACGTGCAGCACGTCCGGGCTGTCTGACAGCCGGGGCGAGCGCAGTGACAGACTGGAGAAGCCGGAGCGGGTCCGGAGAGGAGCTGC
>NW_020709854.1:0-2722 GCF_002925995.2 Terrapene triunguis
CCCCCTGCTGGAGGGGCCGGGCCCTGCGCTGTGTGTGTGTCCCTGGCTCCCATTGCTGGGGGGAACGAGTCCTGCTCTGACGGGGGGTTGGGAGGCGATATTGGGGAGCAGGGACCCCTGGCCCAAGTCTCGAGATCCAGCTGGGGGCAGCAGGGGGTCCCGGGTTACGGTTGAGTGTGAATGTGTGTTCCTCTGGGGGGCAGTGTGTGTGAGCCCCCCCTCCGGGGCTAACCCCCCCAGCCCCTCACCCCACCTGGCAACAGGCGTATCCATCTGCTCTCCCCGGATCTCCCCCTCCCTTACTATATGGGGCCGGGGATGACCCTCACTGCAGGGGAATTAGCCGCCGGGCACCTGGCTAAATCCAGCCGCGTAAGGTGACCAGGGAGGGTGGAGAGCAGCCACCCACCTAAACGGGGCCCGGCCGCCCCCCGTGGGGCACAACTGGGGCAGGAATGCGGGGCGGGTGCACGGATGCAGGTTAAGAAGGAGAAGATTAGGGGGTGACCAACGTGGGGAAATTTGCAAGCGAAGGCGTCTTTAATCTGGCAAAGGTCTAACGCGGAAGCTGGACCGATTCAGCCTGCAGCCACGGTGCAAATGTTTAACCCCCGGGAGAATTAACGACTGTCTGGGTGGATCCTCCACCGACACACGGTAAATGCGGCCGGTTTCCGAACCGATCTGCTCCAGCTGAAGCAAGAATTAATGCCAGGCCGGCCTCCAGCCTGGGCCCTCTAGCCGGTCAGGTTAGGAGAGGCCAATCTACGAAGGATGTGGCCCTCTGAATCCTATGTGGGGCCAGGAAATTCCTGGAAAATGGTTCAAAATTTTCGGCAAATCCAAAAGTTAAAAGGGAAAAAAAAATCTTTTTTCTGAACTGGTTTCATGTTTTTCTTTCATAAAATGGGAGGAAGTTTCAAAGCGAAACGTTGAGGCATTGTTGCCCCCTCCCAAATTGGTGGCCATGACCCAAATTTAGGAAACCAATAAAAAATGCAGAAAGGAAAAAAATTATCCAATTGGCTCGTCTTGTATCATCCATTTCGCACTCCTAGGAAAGAGCCTCCCCAGGCCGCAAATCTTGGCTAAACCGAGGGGGGTCAGAGGTCGACGACCGTCGTAATAATTTAAGGTTTTCATTTTCAAAGTTGCAGAGAAAAGCTTGAAAAGTGGCCAAGTCAAAGCAGCGCCTGGACGTTGGTTGGAAAATCTCAGGAGTTTCAAAGCCAAGCTCGGGAGTTTGTTTGGTTCTTCGATGACTCAGGACCCAAAACCAGAGAGAAAGAAAACAGGCTGCTCCCGCGGAAGCCAGACGCAGCTCAGACCGCTGTACTCTGGGGGGGGCGCTTGGCAGGCGGCCTGACCGCCCGCTCCGGAAGACCCAGGGGCCCCCTTACCATGTAAATACACCCCGGTTCTCTGCTCTTGGGAAACACAGACATGCCCTGCTCGTACGCCACTGCACCGCTTCTTCTCCGTGCCCATCGCTGTGCCCGCGTCAGGCCTGGCTGCCGGTCGCTAGCGTGTCAGACACAAGCTGCCAGTCTCCGTCTCTCCCCGCCCTGCCCCCATGGCCTCGCCCATTCACAGCCGTGCTGTCAGCTCCCGGCTGCCCCCCGCGCAGGGCAGGTGACCCCATGAGCACTGACACAGCCACCTCATTATCTGCCTTTGGCTCCCTCCTCAGGCTCGTCCCGGCCGGGATGCCAGTGGGGCCAGGCTCTGGGGGGCTCCCGTGCTGCCCCCCCATAGCGTCTGGGTCCTGCCCCGGGTTCCCCCGTCCGTCTGTCTCCAGCCAACGCCTCTTGTCTGGCACTGGCGGCTCTGCGGGGCAGGGGCCGGCTTTTAGTTCAGGTCTGTGCAGCCGTGGGGTCCTGGGCCGTCTCTGGGTTCCTGGGTGCTACCGTAATACACCCAATAATGTGCAGCACCTGGCACCCTGGGGTCCTTGGCCGTCTCTGGGGTCCTGAGTGCTACCGTAATACACCTAATAATGTGCAGCACCTGGCACCGTGGGGTCCTGGGCCGTCTCTGGGCTCCTGGGTGCTACCGTAATACACCTAATAGCAATACAAATTCACAGCACCCCTAGCACAATGCATAACTGGAGCGCCTAGGCACTACCATAATACACATAATAATGCGCAGCACCTCGCACCATGGGGGTGCTGCTCCATGACCAGACCTCCTAAGTGCTACCATAATACAGATAATAGATCCGTATCCACATCCGCATGCCTCACAACCAAGTGGAACGAAAGCCAGGCCCGACGAAGCTCAGCCATCAGATTACCATACCTCCTCGCACCCGGTCCAGGGCATCACACACTAGGCCATGCTGCCCCAAAATCAAACCCAAAGCCGAGCAGGAACTAATTCAGGGCATTGCTACAGAACCCAGGAGTCCTGGCTCCCAGCCCCCGCTGCTCTAACCCACTGGACCCCACTCCCCTCCCAGAGCCGGGGAGAGAACCCAGGAGTCCTGAAGCGAAGGAAAACGCTGGGCGTGAAGCTGGCCGCATTCATCACAAAAGCCAGGCTGGTCCGAGCATTGCAGGGATATCCACTCTGGGAAGTTTCCGATGGTGCTGGGCAGTTTTTTTCCAAACGGATCTGCCCCAGGTTGAACGTGCAGCACGTCCGGGCTGTCTGACAGCCGGGGCGAGTGCAGCGACAGACTGGAGAAGCCGGAGCGGGTCCGGAGAGGAGCTGCCGGGGG
>NW_020709855.1:0-4665 GCF_002925995.2 Terrapene triunguis
GCCTGAGGGGCGCGCTACTGACCTTTGCCGGCGCTCCCCTGCCTGAGGGGCGCGCTACTGACCTTTGCCGGCGCTCCCCTGCCTGAGGGGCGCGCTACTGACCTTTGCCGGTGCTCCCCTGCCTGAGGGGCGCGCTACAGACTCTGGCTGGCAGCCTTTCCGCTGCTAATTCCCCGCTGGCGGAGGCGTAACCCCGGCCAGCCCGTGACGACGTAGCTCCCCACCGCCCCCTAGCGGGTAGGCGGACCGACACCGATCACAAGTGGTGGAGAATGCGGGCAGCGCCCCCTATCCCTGCCGGAAGGGATTAGAGCAAGGAGGCAGAGACAGCCCCAAACGGAATATGGAGATGGAGAGGCTTATCAAGGCGCTGGCTGAGACTCAGCAGCAGCAGCAGCAACAACTCATACAGCAGCTGGGTACCCACCAGCAGCAGTTGCTTCAAACCTTGGGGGCCCAGCACCGCGAACAACAGACCCAATGTTTCCAGCAACTTGCCACCCTGTGGCCGAGCCCCGGTGGGCCCCAGCCGGGCGGGGCGAACACCCCCAACCCCCCCGCTCCACCAATCCGTCTGGCCAAGATGGGGCCGGAGGATGACCCAGAGGCTTATCTGGTGACCTTCGAGCGGGTTGCTGCAGTAGCTGGTTGGGCCCCGGACCAATGGGCAACCCTGCTGGCCCCCTATTTAACGGGGCCGGCCCAGAAGGCTTACCGGGGGCTACCAGACGATGAGGCCCGTGTTTACGCCAGCGTAAAAGCAGCTATCCTGGATGCCTTTGACATCACCCCGGAGACCTTTCGGCGACGGTTTCGGGGAAAGCCTTACCCCCCGGGTGCCCGGCCCCGGGCCGTGGCCCAGGAATTAAAGGATGCAGCGTGCCGATGGCTACAACCCGAGCATCGAACTGTGGCTGAGGTGACAGAACAGATCATCCTCGAGCAGTTCGTGCATATCCTCCCGACTCCAGGGAGGGCGTGGGTGTTGCGGCACCGACCTCAAACTCTAAGTGCAGCTGTCGCACTTATGGAGAACTTTCTAGAGGCCGAGGCCCCAATAGGACCGACAGCCCGACCCCCAAGTTCTGGATCCGGCGCTCAGAAGCCGGAAAGGGGGTCCACCCCCAAAGTCGACGCGCCAACTCGAGCCCGACGACCCAACGGAGGCGGCACTACTTTCTCCCGACGGCCCGAGGCTCCACAACCCGCGCCGTCCGGACGCTGGACCCGTCCATCGGGCCCCGGCCAACCCCGGGGCCACCCGGGTGACCCTGTACGGTCGGGGCGCACAGAGGTAGGACCCTGCTTTCGGTGTGGCGAGTACGGTCACCTGCAACGAGACTGTACAGCGATGGAATGCGATTTTGGCCGGGTGTACACCGGGGAGCGCCGGGCCCGCCCGCCGTCCGCGGCCAAATTGACGGCCCCCATGAGCATTGCCGGGACACCCGTTGTGGGTCTAATTGATTCGGGCTGTGGGCAGACTCTCGTCCGCCAGTCCCTCCTCCCGGATACCGAGCAGATCGTCGGGGAGGTACGGATACAGTGTATACATGGAGATGTTAAACCGTACCCCACCGTTCAGGTCCCGCTCACGGTGAACGGGGCAACCCAGTTAATGAACGTGGCGGTGGCCCCATCCCTGGCCTACCCAATCATCCTGGGCCGGGACTGGCCAGACTTCGTCGAGGTGCTCCGGTCCCTATCTCCGGAAGAGGCGTTGGAGGGAGCTTCCTCTGCGACGGACCCAGGCCCCGGGCTGTGTCCGGACCCCGGCGTTGACCCATCCCTTTCACCCGGACAGGGCGGCCTGGAGACGGGGGGCCCCCCGGTGGACGTTAGGGACTTTAGCCGAGACCAAAGGGAGGACCCTACGCTCCGGTTTGCCTATGAACAGCTGGCACGGGTAGAGGGGAAGGTTGTGGAGGCCCAGCGGGCTACCCAATGGCCTAGATTTGAACTCAAGCAGGATCGTCTCTACCGCGTGGAGCAGGACCCTCAAACCCGAGAGGTCCGGACCCAACTCGTGGTTCCCCGCATTCATCGACGGGCGGTCCTAAGGCTAGCCCATGACATCCCGGCCGCAGGCCATTTAGGACCGGAGAAAACCGCGGCTAGAGTCCTCGCCAAGTTCTTCTGGCCCGGCGTCCATCGAGAGGTGAAGGATTACTGCGGGTCATGCCCGGACTGCCAACACGCCGCCCCGGCCGGGGTCCGGAAGGCCCCCCTGGTTCCGCTACCAACAGTGGGCGTTCCGTTTGAACGAGTAGCGATGGACCTGGTCGGACCCTTCCCGAAAAGTCAGGCGGGCTACCAATATATCCTTGTCTTGATGGACTACGCCACCCGCTTCCCTGAGGCTGTCCCCTTAAGGAGTATCACGGCCCGCACTATTGCAGCAGAGCTCGTGAAAATCTTCGCCAGGGTAGGTCTCCCTCGGGAGATACTTACTGACCAAGGGACCAACTTCACCTCTAAGTTGTTCCGTCAAGTATGTGCCCTGCTAGGGATTAAGAAACTGCAAGCCTCAGTTTACCATCCCCAAACGGATGGGTTAGTCGAACGTTTTAATCGGACCCTGAAGGGAATGTTACGACGCTTCCCCACCCAGGACCTCCGTCAGTGGGATCAACTACTTCCCCCTTTACTACTGGCGGTTCGGGAAGTTCCACAGGCTTCCACGAAGTTCTCTCCATTTGAGCTCCTCTATGGGCGAAGGCCCCGCGGAGTGATGGATCTCCTGAGGGAAACTTGGGAACATACACCATCCTCAACGCAGGGCCTCTTACAATACGTCTTGCAGCTGCAGGAGCGGCTGGCCCGGGCGGGTGAACTTGCGAGGGAGAACTTAAACACGGCCCAAAGGGGCCAGGAGCAGCAGTATAATCGGGGCACCCAGGTCCGATCATTTGCCCCCGGGGACCGAGTTCTCCTCCTGCTCCCCTCGGAGGAATCAAAACTGTTTGCCCGTTGGCAGGGCCCGTATGAGGTCCTTCGCCAAGTGGGGCCTGTCAATTACGAAATCCGGCAGCCTGATCACCGGAAGGGAAAGCAGATTTATCACGTAAATCTTTTAAAACCCTGGCGGGAACGGGAAGGACTACTAATTGCCCCATACCCGCCTGAACCAGACCTCGGGCCACAACTCCCCGAAGAGTCTGATAGTGGGGAACCACAGCTAGCCGAGACGCTCACTGCCGAGCAGCGGGAACAAGCCCTCTGCCTAGTGAAGGCATTCCCCAGGACCTTCACCCCAAAGCCCGGACGGACTACGCTCGCCTACCATGCAATCCAGACCGACCCCGGGGTGGTGATCCGAGAGACGACCCGGCCATTGCCTAGGCGAATGCGAGAGGCCGTGGAGGAGGAAGTCCAGGCCATGTTGGAACTGGGTGTTATTGAGCGTTCCCAGAGCGAATGGCGGAGCCCCGTCGTCCTCGTTCCAAAGCCAGATGGGAGCCGGCGGTTTTGTATTGACTTTCGGAGAGTCAACGACATTTCAAAGTTTGATGCATATCCAATGCCCCGCGTCGATGAGCTCCTCGACCGGCTTGGAGAAGCCTGCTATATCACCACATTAGATCTCACCAAGGGGTACTGGCAGATCCCCTTGGAACCCCGATCTAAGGAGAAGACCGCGTTTGCCACCCCTTCCGGCCTGTACCAGTTCACTCGGATGCCTTTTGGCCTCCATGGGGCCCCCGCAACCTTCCAGCGCTTGATGGATCGGATTTTGCAACCTCACACCAAGTACGCCGCCGCCTACCTGGATGATGTGGTTATCTATGGCAGTAACTGGGAGGAACACCTCAACCGAGTGGCGGCTGTCCTCCGGGACCTCCGCGCCGCCGGCCTCACAGCCAATCCCAAGAAATGCCGAATTGGGCGGGAAGAAACCACTTATCTGGGGTACACCCTGGGGCACGGACAGGTACGCCCCCTCATCGGGAAGGTTCAAGCACTCCAGGAATGCCAGGCACCAACCACGAAGAGGCAGGTGCGTCAATTCTTGGGCCTAGCTGGCTATTACCGGCGGTTCGTACCCCACTTTGCAACTATTACGGCCCCTTTAACAGAACTCCTGACCAAAGATAGCCCCCGCAGAGTGTGCTGGTCTGATGACTGCGAGCGGGCCTTTCAAACTGTCAAAGACCGCCTGTGTAGCGAGCCCGTACTCTTCAGCCCGGACTTTGATCGTGGCTTCATTGTCCAGACCGATGCCTCCGGCGTGGGGCTTGGCGCGGTCCTCTCACAGGAGGTGGACGGGGAGGAGCACCCTATTGTTTACATCAGTCGGAAATTGTTCCCCCGGGAGCGAAACTACTCCGTCCTGGAGAAGGAGGCCCTAGCTGTTAAGTGGGCGGTTGATGCTCTCCGCTACTACCTCCTCGGGGCCCCCTTTATACTGGTCACAGATCATGCACCCCTGAAGTGGCTCAACAAGATGAAGGACGCGAATGCCCGCCTTCAGCGATGGTATCTTACGCTACAAACCTACGCCTTCACGATCCGCCATCGGGCGGGACGGGATAACGCCAATGCGGACTTTTTCTCCCGCCTGGGGGAGGCTGAGGACGCCAGCTCCGAGGTTCAGGAGCTGGATTTGAGGGGTGGGGTATGTAGGGAGCCAGGGTGGCTGCCCTCTGAACCGGAGGTAAAAGGGCC
>NW_020709856.1:0-1904 GCF_002925995.2 Terrapene triunguis
GAAGGGAGCGGGGAGAAGATTGGTGGAGTGGCCTGTCTGTGTCTTCAGTTTATGCAAATGAAAGGGGATGGCTACTTTGAGCATCTTTGCTTTGATAGACAGCCTAGGGAAGGGGGCTATGGAGGGAAAGTTGAGAGCCAGGTTCTGTTCACATGGGGCTTCTCGTAGTGCTCTCTGTCTTGTGAAGGCCAAATTGTAGCAACCACCAGTTAGAGAACAATGCCCCGGAATGGTCTGTGACTGGCAGGGTGGGTGCTGTTTAAAGCTATGTTTTCAGGGATCATTTCTCTAGTTGGTGAGTGGAGAAGGGTGGCTGTAAAAGCCTGGCCTTGCTAGCCATGATGAAGATCTGTAGTGTTTCTTTCTGAGCATGACAATGGTAGAGAGTGCTGTTCTGTGGCAGCTGCTTTCTGCTGTGGAAGAGTGTCTTGTTCTTCCTGAGAGGAGCAGGGGAAGGAAACACAGTCTGAGTGGTTAGCTTTGAATTTGTTCTGTTGGGTGTAGAAAAAAAAGCTTGGGTGTGGTTGCTGGGAGCTATGCTCCTTCTGGGTTTGGTGTACTGAGCCCTCTTTGTTCCCGATCTATACAGTCAGCAGGTTTACTATAAAAAGATTCTTTCTTCTCTTGCTTGTTCTGCTTCATCTTTACAGTTATTTCTGTTCCTCCACTAAGTCTGACCCCATGGCACCTGTTGATTGTTCTGCACACTAGGATGAATGGATGATGCTTTTCTGCTAACACCACCAGAGCCACTGATGCTTGGAAAGATTTTGTATGTTCCCACCTGACATTTTGGATATCAGGAGGACAGTGGCCAGTATTCCCACCATTCACACTCTGTGAGGAACTTAGAAAACATCACAACTCAAGGTTACACACTACCAAGTTACTTTCTTCCAGGTGAATAGCGATTAGACATTTTGACTGGGTTTATCTAGACATGGGGTGGGGAACTTTTTTTCTATCAGGGCCAGTGACCCACAGAAAAGATCAGTTGGGAGCCACACACAGCACCGCGGGGGCAGGAGGGAGAGGGGAGGCTCGGGGCTTCCCCTAGACTCTGGAGGGGGGCCAGAAATGAGGCGTTCTGGGAGCGGGAAGGTGGCTCCAGGCTGGGGCAGGAGGTTGGGGTGTGGGAGGATCTGAGGGCCCCGGCTAGGGGTGTGGGCTGTGGGGTGGGGCTGGAGATGAGGGGTTTGTGATGCAGGAGGGGGCTCCGGTTAGTGCTTGCAACTCCTCCCAGCTTGGTATCATCTGCAAATTTTATAAGCATACTCTTCACTCTACTATCCAAGTCATTTATGAAAATATTGACTAGTAACAGACCCACAACTGATCCATTGCAGGACTCCACTAGTTACATCACCAAAGTTTGACAGCGAACTATTGATAATAGTTAGAGATGTGGGAGAGAGCTTCCCTGATCGCCCCTCCGTCTGGGGGCCACAGGGACGTGCTGGTGAGCTGGTGCTCACGGCTCCAGCCCCGCAGGGGCACAGGGGGGACCAAGGCTCGGGGCTTTCAACCCGCGGTGCGGAGTCTTGCTGCTGGCTGGAAGAAATGAAGCAGCAGGCTGGATGCAGCCCAAAGACCGTAGGTTCCCCACCCCTGATCTAGACTCTGGTTTGGATCAAAGGAAAGATTATGGCTACATATACTTGTTTTTCAGTCAAAGCTTCTGGAGTGGTTTCCAGAAAAATTGGGAGTTCCTGCTCCCTGGAGAATGGTGAGACTGGCCTTGAGGTTCAGGAAATGCCGCTTGTTGGAGAGCCTGGCTCCCCATTGCTGACTTCCTCCATTATGATCACTGGTGCCAAAGAAACATGACGTGGGTGTCCAAAACTGCATAGGCTGTCATTTCTAGAGAGCTCTTGGCTTGGCCAGCTAGAGGATTGTTGTCTTAG
>NW_020709857.1:0-1305 GCF_002925995.2 Terrapene triunguis
TTCTGGGTACACGTCTGCTCTGTTGATTTGTTTCCTTATTTCCTTGTGCGGATATCGTAGTTTTGAGAATGCTTGGTGAAGATCTTGTAGGTGTTGGTCTCTGTCTGAGGGGTTGGAGAGATGCGGTTGTACCTCAGTTCTCTTCTTCTTGAGCCTGGCAACTTCAGACAGTCTGCTGGGAAAGCCAAGTGTGACTTGCAATAAAGTATCAGAAGGGTATCAATGTTCGTCTCGATCTGTAAAAAGCAACAAAGAGTCCTGTGGCACCTTAGGGCAGGTCCACACTGGGGCAGGGGATCGAGCTAGGAAACGCAACTTCAGCTACGAGAATAGCGTAGCTGAAGTTGACGTTTCCTAGATCGAACTAAATTTACTTACTGCAGGTCCACGCGGCGCAGGCAGGCTCCCCCGTCGACAGCGCTTCCTCCTCTCGGCGAGCAGGAGTTCCGCAGTCGACGGGGGAGTGCTTCTGGGATCGATCTATCGTGTCCAGATGAGACGCGATAAATCGATCCCAGAAGATCAATCTCTACCCGCCGAATTGGGCGGGTAGTGTGGACCAGCCCTTATAGACTAACAGACGTATTGGAGCATAAGCTTTCTTGGGTGAATACTCACTTCGTCAGACGCATGTAGTGGAAATTTCCAGAGGCAGGTATAAAATTTCCACCACATGCATCTGTCGAAGTGGGTATTCACCCAAGAAAGCTTATGCTCCAATACGTCTGTTAGTCTATAAGGGCTGGTCCACACTACCCGCCCAATTCGGCGGGTAGAGATTGATCTTCTGGGATCGATTTATCGCGTCTCATCTGGACACGATAGATCGATCCCAGAAGCACTCCCCCGTCGACTGCGGAACTCCTGCTCGCCGAGAGGAGGAAGCGCTGTCGACGGGGGAGCCTGCCTGCGCCGCGTGGACCTGCAGTAAGTAAATTTAGTTCGATCTAGGAAACGTCAACTTCAGCTACGCTATTCTCGTAGCTGAAGTTGCGTTTCCTAGCTCGATCCCCTGCCCCAGTGTGGACCTGCCCTAAGGTGCCACAGGACTCTTTGTTGCTTTTTACAGATCGAGACGAACATTGATACCCTTCTGATACTTTATTGCAAGTCACACTTGGCTTTCCCAGCAGACTGTCTGAAGTTGCCAGGCTCAAGAAGAAGAGAACTGAGGTACAACCGCATCTCTCCAACCCCTCAGACAGAGACCAACACCTACAAGATCTTCACCAAGCATTCTCAAAACTACGATATCCGCACAAGGAAATAAGGAAACAAATCAACAGAGCAGACGTGTACCCAGAA
>NW_020709858.1:0-1831 GCF_002925995.2 Terrapene triunguis
GACACACCTTTCCCAACTGGAGGCACCATGCAGAAGTAACAATTGCTGGTCTGATCTGTTGGCTCTCTCCAAATCATTGGCACTGCAAAAGGCATAGATTTCCTTTTCCTGTTCAACCACTGGTGAAGATTTGTTGCACAAGTGTTGCAGCATATGTGTGGGGCCCACCTCTTGTCCTGATCTCCAATTTTGCAGCCAAAATAAAGGCGATAGGCTCTCTTAACCATAGTGGTTATACTGCGCTTTTGTGATGCAAAAGTCACTTCACCACAAACATAGCAGAAGTTATCTGCACTGTTCACACAAGTACGAGGCATCTCTGCTCACTTTGGCTAAACAGAAAATGTGTCCCTTTGCAAAATCAAACACTGACAAATAAGAGAGCACGACACTGTATGATTTCTAGAGCTGATATAGGGCAATTTGTTCAGCAGAGTGATGTAAGCTTCGTTATGATTGCATCATCCATGACTTCTAGGAATAACATGATGCAATTCATATCATGTATGACGCAATACCAGCTTCAGATTGCATCCTTCATTGTTTTGCCTAAAAAGCAAGTACTGTCCAAACCCAGTCATAGATTTATTCATAGATCCAGTCAAAGATGTATTTTAGTCATTTCTGGTTTAAATTGAGATCCCTTCCCTTTATAACTCACTTATCCTCCGCCATTCCCAAGTCAAGGGTCGTATATACTGACCCAATAGCATATCTTGAAAACTAGAGCCAATCAACAATTTTAAGCATCATTTTCGTTCTCAGTGACCCAGAATTAGTAAAGTTTTGACTACATTTATTTCAGAAGCATTTTGGCTGTAGAGCAGTGTTATAAGTCCCTCCTCATTCCCCTCCCTGCCAACCCCCCCCCCTCCAAATCCTACAGGCCATTGTGGTTTTTTTACTCTCAGATGGGATCATACATAAAAATACATCACTTAAAAAAAACTGCATAATTTGTTACATTTCTAATGCAGTATTTGACACAAAAGTATGCAACTTTATAAACAGATACCCATCAAATCCTCACTCTTGTTCCTGGGTATTTTATTACAGTATCCTCTTTTATAATTATGTATCTTACAAACAATCAGCACTATAATAGTATCAGTCAGCAAGATAGCATAACCAGGACAGGTGTCAGCTATCTCAGCCATCTGCTGCACTAGATTGTGTACACAGTTATTTAGAATAATACTATCATCTTAATATTCCTAGTTACCTTAATGAGTTTCTCACTCTAATTAAATGTGCAACTTGCAGAGACCATTGGCTGCCAGATTGCACTGACTGTGAACAAGCTCTCATTGTTTAAAGAAAACATATTTTGGTAGAGGCACACTTCAGTTTTTTGTACTTATGATCACAAATGAGGTGAAATTTGATTTTTAATTAAACAAACTACAAATTAATAAATACCTAAAGCTACAAACACAAATATATATGCAAATGAACATGCTCTAAGCAGAGGGATTTAAAACATTTAATTTCACCTTTATGTACATAGTGACATTAGTTTCATTGCAACTGCAGAGAAACAGATGGAAAATCAGAAAGTGATTGACTGCTCAGAGTTAAAATTATATGCAGCGATGTCACATAAACCTCACAGGAATAACACCAAGGCAAGACATGTTATTTTTATCACAATTCAGTATTTCATTATTACCGTAGGAAAGAATTTTCTTCCACAAGCTTTGTTATGGTACTGTGAATGGACATCTTCAACTTAGGTGTCGCTCTCTCTCTCTCTCTCACACACACACACACACAGACACACCTTAGGCTACGTCTTCACTACCCGCCGATCCGGCGGGTAGCAATCGGTTTA
>NW_020709859.1:0-7126 GCF_002925995.2 Terrapene triunguis
GATGTAAGCAGAGTCAGGATGAGCTCTACCCTGACATCTGGTGGTGAATTATGGCGAGTGTGGAAAAGAACTCCAGGGGCGGATCTTGTTTGCATAGGCACACCCACACGCCTAGCATGAGCCCACAGCAACCGAAAGTGGTTACTTTGGCTGGTGTGGGATCCCCAGTTTCTCTGTTATTGGGGCAGGAAGAATAAAGTTTTGTTACCCTGATTCTGTGAATCAAGACCAGTGGAACTGTTGTATGACAGAAGGACTGAGTGAATCCTTCACCATTACCTAAGTAGCATTTGCTTGTCAAGGGGCATGGGTTACAAAACCCAGTGAATTGAGAGAGGATGGGGACAGGTATTTGTACCTGATGGCATGGGCCCCCTCTGAGGGTTTGAAACACCAATTGCACTGCCTCCTCTCTCCACTGTTGAATGTCAGAGCTAAACTTTGATTCCCTTAGGAGTCTAGTTACAGGCTGCTGAGCTGAATTCACTTTGGGCCAATGGTGCACCAGCACTGGGGCTCTCCTACTATACTATGAGCTGAAATCACTAAGAGCTGAAATCACAAAAGAGCTGATGTTATTAAGAGCTGAGATCACTGAGTGCTGTGTTAACTAGTGGGGGAGCCTGAAGCTATATTGCTCAGCAGCTGGCGGAGCAATTTGTGGGGACGACTGGAGGAGCAGTGAGCGGCGTGGAGCCTTGCGGGGCCGGTTGGAGTGGCCCAAAGAACGGCGAGCGGAGCTGTTTGCGGGGACGGCTGGAACGGCTCACAGGTCAGTGAGCAGAGCGGAGCGGAGCGGAGCAGCTTGTAGAGCGGAGCAGTTCGTGGGCTGGCAGGAAAGTGGACTGTCTCGTGGTAAAGGCTGCGGCGGAACCCCCACGGGGAAACAGACGGCTGGCCAGCCTTGGATCACGTAAGGTGCCCCTTAACACCCTGCGTGCCCCCCCCTTTTTTACTCTGGGGCTGCACTGACCAGGGACAGAGACTTTGGGGGTTGTTGGACTTTTGGGACTTTGGGGGTTGCTGGACCCAAGAGACTTTGGGAGTGTTGGACTTTGGGGACTCTGGGTGATTTTTGGGTTGCTGGATTCAAGAACCAAAGGGAAAGGACACAGCCCCATTTGCTGGGGTGGGTTTTGCTCATGGTTTGTGTTATGAATCCTGTTTGTGGTGTTTTTTCCAATTTTATGCTGATGGCGTTTACCTCATGTTATTAAACATTTTCTGCTACACTCAGACTCCGTGCTTGCGAGAGGGGAAGTATTGCCTCTTAGAGGCGCCCAGGGGGTGGTATGTAATTGTCCCAGGTCACTGGGTGGGGGCTCGAGCCGGTTTTGCATTGTGTTATTGAAACGGAACCCCTAGATACAGATCCCGGCCCTTGTTGCTGCCAACTTAGATGGGCAGAAGGGTTACATTTTTGGGGGCTCGTCCGGGATTCCCTGGGTCAGTACCCCTCGCAAGCACCTGTTGAGTGTTCCACTGCATTGGGAAACAATTGTGGTTATATTTTGAGGAAATTACTGTTTGTATAATGGCTAATATGTCAGGTTTGTTGGGCCCCGGCCCTGCAGCCTCTAGCTCAGGGGCCGCAGCCTCAGCCAATGATTGGGCAAAAGCACTGGGGCAAATATTGGAAAAGGTTGTGCTGTCCCAGGCTATGTTAAACTCTTGTCGTGAGTTAAGATTATTTGCTGGGGCAGAGGAGTTCGAACCCTGGTTGGAGCATACCACTGAAATGCTGCAGGAGTGGGCCGTACCTGATGCAGAAAAGCGAAGATGTCTAATAGAGAGCCTCAGTGGCCCAGCATTAGATGTGATTCGCACCCTGAAGCTCATTGACCCTGGGGTCAGTGTGAAGGACTGCCTAGAGGCCCTTGATCATACCTTTGGGAGCGTAGAGGGCCCTGAAGACAGTTACTGTAAGTTCCTTAATTCCCGACAGCAAATTGGCGAGAAGATTTCAGCCTATATACAGAGGCTGGAGAGACTGCTTCAGAGAGCTGTCATGAGGGGAGCAGTGACTGCTGAACAGATGGATCGGACCAGACTGGCTCAAATTGTAAGAGGAGCTCAGTATCAGAACCCGATTCTACTCCATCTCCGGCTAAGAGAACGACGGGAACATCCCCCAAGTTATTCCCAGCTGATAAAGGAGGTCAGAGAAGAGGAAGAAAGGCAGGCTGCCAGCGAGTTTTGGGAAGCCCAAACATTGGAGCCAGCCGGCACAACACCACTGCAAACGGCCAGTGTACTGATGGTGAGCACCACAGAGGAACTTGCCCAACAAATGCAGGTCCTGACAGAACGGATAGCTGAACTGCAAAGCACCATTGACCGAGCTAAGATTTCCAGGAATGAGGCGCCTCTGACTGTGGCGATGGAGAAGTCAGCATTTAGAGCCACCATCCCACCTGGGCGAAGGGGGAAAGGACAATTCTTCTGCTACCGATGTGGTCAGGACGGACACAGTGCTGCCAAGTGCCATAATGAAGAAAACCCCTCCTTAGTGTATGGAAAGCTGAGGATCAGTTGGGAGAGATCCGGTAGCTGCCAGAGAGTCCGGGGGCGGGGACCACCCAGGCCTGCAGGAGTTGAAGATTCCCCCAGAAACGACCGTCCAGCTGGGATCCCCGCAGGACTGATAGGGCCTCGAGCAGAGGTCATGGTGAAGATTGAAGGGGCGGAGTGTAAAGCCGTGCTTGACACTGGATCTCAAGTGACTATTATATTTCAGTCATTCTACCAACAGATGCTTAGGCACCTGCCTATACAGCCACTGACTGGCGTTGGTCTGTGTGGCCTCAGCATGGATGAATACCCCTACCAAGGGTATGTCATAGTGCACCTGGAATTCCCAGAGGAGGTTGCTGGGGTAAGAGAAGAGGTGGACACAGCTGCATTAATATGCCCTGACCCTAAAGGGACCTCGGATGTGTCTGTGCTGATAGGGACCAACTCCAGTCTCTTCAAGGTGCTCGCGGATTACTGCAGACGACGGGCTGGGGACCAGTACCTGAATACCCTGATGATCCATATGCTTTGTGCTGAAGCCTATAGGAAGATTGAGGGTGCTAAAAAGGAGACATCTGAGCTACCCATTGGGGCGCTGAAGTACATGGGCACAACCCCCTTAGTAGTGCCTGCAAGGACAGAGCAGGAAGTGCTTGTCATGAGTACCCGGCTGAAAGGCAGTAAAGGGGCATTAGCAATGGTAGAGCAGCCAGTTGAAGGAGAGCTCCCAGAAGGAGTGCTGGTCCCCAGTGGAGTCATAACCCTACCTGCTGAAGCCCAGGAAAAGGTGACTATACTGATTGCTAATGAAACAAGTCGAGATGTTGTTGTGAAGCAAGGACAAAAGATAGCAGACCTCTTCGAGCCTGAATCAATTGTAAAACCCCAGTGTGAGACTCAAGTTCCCACAATAGACCCAGCAAAGTTTGACTTTGGAGATTCACCGTTGTCCGAGGAGTGGAAAGATCGCCTGAGGAGGAAACTTTGTGGAAGATCCAAGGTGTTCTCATTGCATGAGTGGGATGTGGGATGTGCAAAAGGAGTAGAGCACAACATCAGACTACATGACTCTCGACCTTTCAGGGAGAGATCTAGGAGGATGCCCTCTCCGAGATGGAAGATGTGCGACAACATCTTCAGGAGCTGGCTGCGAATGGCATCATTACAGAGTCCCGCAGCCCATACGCCTCACCCATTGTGGTGGTCCGTAAAAAGAATGGGAAAATCCGGATGTGTATTGACTACCGCACCCTAAACCGCCGTACTGTGGTTGACCAGTACACAATGCCCCGAGTCCAAGATGCCTTAGACTGTTTGCTAGGAAGCCAGTGGTTCTCTGTGTTGGATCTTCGTAGTGGATACTACCAGATCCCTCTGGGTGAAGAAGATAAGGAGAAGACAGCCTTCATCTGCCCATTAGGGTTTTATCAGTTTGAACGCATGCCCCAAGGGATTTCTGGAGCACCTGCCACATTTCAACGTCTTATGGAGAAAGCTGTGGGAGACATGAATTTACTGCAAGTGTTAGTTTATTTGGATGACCTGATTGTGTTTGGAAGAACCTTGGAGGAGCACGAAGAAAGACTTCTTAAAGTGCTTGATAGGTTAGAGGATTATGGTTTGAAGCTTTCAATTGACAAATGCCAGTTCTGCAGGACCTCAGTGAAGTATGTGGGTCACATCGTGTCCCAAGAGGGTGTGAGTACTGATCCCGATAAAATAGAAGCACTCACTACATGGCCATGTCCAAGTAACTACAGAGAACTCAAGACCTTTCTTGGGTTTAGTGGCTACTACCGCAGATTTGTGAAAAACTATGCCACGATTGTAAAACCTCTGAATGATCTTACCAGGGGATACCAGTCCAGCAGGAACAAATCTAAGACCAAGAATAAGGGGAGGTCCCCAAAGCCTCCTGTGCAGAGACACTATGGCCCCTTCGAACCATTTGGGCCACGGTGGGATGAGAGATGTGAAAGGGCTTTTCGAGAAATCATTACTTGCCTAACTCATGCTCCAGTCTTAGTCTTTGCTGACCCAAGCAAACCATTTATCCTGCATACTGATGCCAGTTTGGAGGGTCTGGGAGCAGTACTGTACCAGGAACTGGAGGGAAAACGTAAACCTGTAGCCTTTGCCAGCCGAGGACTGTCTGATAGTGAAACTCGCTATCCCACCCACAAGCTGGAGTTCTTGGCCTTGAAATGGGCCATCACTGAGAAATTTCGGGACTACTTATATGGTGCTCAGTTCCAGGTGTGGACAGACAACAACCCACTGACCTATGTGTTAACAAGTGCTAAGCTGGATGCTACAGGGCAAAGATGGGTGGCCGCTTTGGCTAGCTATGACTTCAGCATTCAATACCGATCAGGGAGAAGCAATGTAGATGCAGATGCATTGTCCAGGCGTCCACAGGCACCAGGAGTTGCTGTGATACCCACAGATGGAGTGAGGGCTATTTGCAGTGTGAGTCGCCGGGAGCCAGAGTCCCATGAGAGTCTTCATGGATGTGCTGCAGAAGCTTTGGGCCTGCCCCCTGAATGCGTGCCTTCTGCTTCAGTGAACTATATTGCGTTGGACCAATCTCCTTTGCCCATGCTCAATGCAGCGGACTGGCAGGAAGCCCAGCTGCAAGATATTGACATTCGTGATACACTACTTGCCAAAAGGGAGGGGCGAAGCCCAGCTGTGGTTGTCCCACCTAACCCGGAGGGTAAACTACTATTGAGAGAATGGACCAAACTGAAACTGATTCAGGGAGTGCTACACCGAGTGACCACAGACCCTTTACAAAAGCAACGAGCACAGCTAGTGCTGCCAAAAGAGTACAGAGCCCTGGCCATGAGGGCCCTGCATGATGACTTTGGACATTTAGGGATGGAGAGGACCCTGGAACTTCTTCGTAGTAGGTTCTATTGGCCTCGGATGGCTGAAGATGTTCGCAGGAAATGTGAGACCTGCGCTCGATGTGTTAAAAGGAAAACTCTGCCCACGCGGGCTGCATATCTGAAGAACATCACCAGCAACAAACCTCTGGAGCTGGTATGCATTGATTTCTTGTCTTTAGAAGTAGACAAGAGAAATATTGGGAACATTCTAGTAGTGACTGACCATTATACGCGATATGCGCAGGCATATCCCACACGTGATCAGAGGGCCACCACTGTTGCTCGAGTACTGTGGGAGAAATATTTCTCAGTTTATGGATTTCCAGCCCGGATACACTCGGATCAGGGGCGGGACTTTGAGAGTCACCTTCTGAAGGAGGTGCTGAGGATAGCAGGAATTAAAAAGTCTAGGACAACGCCTTATCACCCTCAAGGTGATCCACAGCCAGAGAGGTTCAACCGAACCCTATTAGATATGTTGGGGACTTTGCGGCCAGAGCAGAAGGCAACCTGGAGCCAACATGTCGCATTTCTGGTGCACGCCTACAATGCCACAAAGAATGATGCTACAGGAGTCACCCCATATCTCTTAATGTTTGGGCGAGAACCAAGATTACCCATAGACCTGTGCTTTGGTGTATCAGAGGATGGAGATAGCTATGAAACTCATCAGCAATATGTATCCCGACTAAGAGAAAAGCTGCGGGATGCTTATCACTTAGCTACATCTGCGGCTCGGAAGAACGCAGACCGGAACAAACATCGATATGATGCTAGGGTACGTCTGCAAGAACTCCAGCCGGGGGACAGAGTCCTGCTGCGAAATTTGGGTATTACTGGCAAACACAAGATAGCTGACAGATGGAAGGCAGTACCTTACTTGGTGATGGAAAAGCTAGGAGACCTGCCGGTCTACAAGATCAAACCTGAAGATGGTCCAGGGCAGACAAAGACAGTGCATAGAAACCTTTTGCTCCCTGTGGGGGAATTGGTAGACACCCCGTATGAGAGGGGCCACAACAGGGCAACCGGGCGGAACGAAGGTGCTGGACCAAAGCTGCCCTCCAACATGGACAGCCAGCCCCCTGTAGCTAACCTACCCCTATGCAGCACATGCGAGAGTGAGTCTGAGGAGGAAGACACAACCATGGTGTATCCTGGGATGGAGACAAGATCTCAGTCTCGATCAGCATCAAAAGAGAGCTCCTCCTCTTCCGCCCTAAACCCCATGGCAGAAGTATTTAGGCCCATTCCTGACACCCCTGGGCCACTGGTGGGACCCCCATGTGATGACACACACAGGTTATTGGACAGTGGAGACATACAGGTGGAGGATGTCCTGGGCACCTTGGACCCTCCACTGTTAGAACTAGAACTGCAGGGGCCTATGCCAATAGCTGAGGGGCCCTCAAAGGAAACCTCTCCATCCATCGTTCAAGAGGCTGTCCCCCCTACCACGGCAACAGAGATTCTCAATAGACGAGACAGGGTAATAAGACCAGTAAAACGGTTGACTTATGATGCACCTGGGGTGACTAGTGAGGAACCAATATGTTTAGCACACAGGCTTGTGGAAGCTAGAGTGGGCTATCTGAGGCCCTTTGGAGGGATCCAGTGAGTTGGTATAATAGGGAGTGTGATTTGTCGGGACGACAAATTCTTGGCTGGGGGGAGGATGTAAGCAGAGTCAGGATGAGCTCTACCCTGACATCTGGTGGTGA
>NW_020709860.1:0-2243 GCF_002925995.2 Terrapene triunguis
TAGTGGATTAGAGTGGGGGTTGGAGGCAGGGAGTCAGGACTCCTGGGGTCTATCCCAGCTCTGGGAGGAGAGTGAGGTGTAGAGGGGCTCAGAGCCCGGACTCCTGGGTTTTATTTCCAGCCCCACAAGCAATATGCAGCCTGCACCTGTTGCAGGGAAGCCACAGGCAGGGCCAGAAAGAGGGGAAGTCGGCAGGATGCTGGTGCTGGGGTTTCTGAGAGAGCATCTCCCTCCACCCCGTCCTTTCTGCACCCACTTCTGCTTTCACATTCCTGTGCATGCCGCTTCCCCAGGCTCCAAGTCACAAACCCTGGGGAACCCGGGCTGCAGGGTCGGAGAGCCAGGCACTGAGCTCCCCTCTGCAGGTCTAGGGGTGAGTGGAACTAAGGGGGGAGGAAGCTGGATGGTCTGTGGAGACTGGGGTGCCCCTGAATCCCAACCCGCAGCCCCTTGCTAGTCCAGCCCTGGGCTCCGCATCCCCACAGCTCTGCCGATGCCCCTCGAGCCCGAGCAGGGTCCCATCCCAGGGCTCCCCGACCATGGGGACCACACGGGAGGTGTCGGCTCCGGGGGCCACGTACAGCAGGGGGTTCCCCAGCTGTCATCTCTCAGCCTCCTTCCCAACAGCACCTGAGGGCAGCAGAGGGATGGTGGGAAATGGAACTGCTGGGGGGGAGTTGGGGGGCAGGGAGGACAGGCATTGCAGAGGGGGCAGTTATAGATACCCCAGGGAGAGCACATACATGCAAACTTCTCCCCATCCTCCAGCTCTGCTCGCCCCATTGTCCCCTGTGGAGCTGTGTGAGGTACAGACCCCCTGGGGCTCCCAGACACTGCACGGGGGCAGGGCAGCCCCCCAGGGATGGGGATGGAGGCTGGATCTTTCGAGGCTGGTCCATGCCCCTCTTGCCCTGCCCACTTATCCCGCCTCCTGGAGAAGGGCAGCCAATCAGGGGTGCTGCAGGACAGAAGCCGCTCCCCCCTCAGGAACTGAGAGGAGTTTTTAGATAGGGGAGGGAAAAGGGGGAGCAGCCTGTACCATTTTCATGTGGGTGTGAGGAGCCATTGCCTCGTACCATTTGCCCAGAAAGGGAATGGGGAATAGGGGAGTGGCTCATACCATTTTAAATGGAAAGGAGGCGTGAGGAGTAAGTAGACCACAATATTTTCATACGGGAGGAGGGGAGAGTCCCATACCATTCTCATAGGTGAGGAAGGGGTAAGAGGGAGTGGCCCAAACCATATTAACAGGTGAGAAGAGGGAAAGTGTGAGTGGCCCATACCATTTTCACATGTGTCAGGGTTCCCTCCCCACTCTGAACTCTGGGGTACAGATCTGGGGATCCCCATGAAAGACCCTCTAAGCTTATTTTTACCAGCTTAGTTGAAAAACTTCCCCAAGGCATAAATACTTTCCTTGTCCTTGGACGGTATTGCAGCTACCACCTAGTGATTTAGATAAAAATTCAGGAAAAGGGCCACTTTGAGTCCCTTGTTCCCCAAATATTCCACCAAGACCCTTCACCCCCTTTCTTGGGAGGCTTGAGAATAATGTGAGTACCGACCAAATCCTTTGTCCCTAGGACACTGAAAATCAAACAGGTTCTTAAAGGAAGAACTTTATTTAAAGAAAAAGTAAAAGAATCACACCTGCAAAATCAGGATGGAAGGTAACTTTACAGGGTAATAAAAAGATTTAAACACAGAGGATTCACCTCCATGCTCATCTTCAAAGATACAAAAACAGGAATAAAACTCCCTCTTTGCATAGGGAAAATTTACAAGCTAAAACAAAAGATAATCTAACACATTTCCTTGCCCTTACTTACAATTTCTGTAATTTTAGATGTATCATTTCAGGTATGTTTTCGGGAGATGTTTTACCTGCTTGGTCTCTCTCTCCGTCCAGAGAGGGAACAAACAAAGAGAGAACAAACAAAACCTCTCCTTACCCCACCAGATTTGAAAGTATCTTCTTTCCTTATTGGTCCTTTTGGTCAGGTACCAACCAGGTTATTTGAGCTTCTTACCCCTTACAAGTAAAGTGATTCTGCACCTCTGGCCAGGAGGGATTTTATATTACTGCATACATAAAGGTTGTTACCCTTCCCTTTATATTTATGACAACATGTGAGTAGTGGGGAGGAGGGAGTGGTCCATGCTTTTTTCACAAGAGTGTGTGGGGGGAGGGGGAGTGGGCCCTTCCATTCTTAGAAGAGTGGGGAGGGGGGAGTGACCAGTAC
>NW_020709861.1:0-2107 GCF_002925995.2 Terrapene triunguis
CTCCTGGGTTCTGTCCCTGGCTCTGGGAGGGGAGCAGGGTCTAGTGGGTTAGAGTGGGGGTTGGAGGCAGGGAGTCAGGACTCCTGTGCTCTATCCCAGCTCTGGGAGGAGAGTGAGGTGTAGAGGGGCTCAGAGCCCGGACTCCTGGGTTTTATTTCCAGCCCCACAAGCAATATGCAGCCTGCACCTGTTGCAGGGAAGCCACAGGCAGGGCCAGAAAGAGGGGAAGTCGGCAGGATGCTGGTGCTGGGGTTTCTGAGAGAGCATCTCCCCCCACCCCGTCCTTTCTGCACCCACTTCTGCTTTCACATTCCTGTGCATGCCGCTTCCCCAGGCTCCGAGTTACAAACCCTGGGGAACCCAGGCTGCAGAGTCGGAGAACCAGGCACCACGCCCCACTCTGCAGGTCTAGGGGTGAGTGGAACTAAGGGGGGAGGAAGCTGGATGGTCTGTGGAGACTGGGGTGCCCCTCAATCCCGACCCGCAGCACCTTGCTATTCCAGCCCTGGGCTCCGCATCCCCACAGCTCTGCCGATGCCCCTCGAGCCCGAGCAGGGTCCCGTCCCAGGGCTCCCCGACCATGGGGACCACACTGGAGGTGTCGGCTCCGGGGGCCACGTACTGCAGGGGGTTCCCCAGCTCTCATCTCTCAGCCTCCTTCCCAAGAGCACCTTAGGGCAGCAGAGGGATGGTGGGAAATGAAACTGCTGGGGGGGAGTTGGGGGGCAGGGAGGACAGGCATTGCAGAGGGGGCAGTTATAGATACCCCAGGGGGAGCACATACATGCAAACTTCTACCCATCCTCCAGCTCTGCTCGCCCCATTGTCCCCTATGGAGCTGTGTGAGGCACAGACCCCCTGGGGCTCCCAGACACTGAACGGGGGCAGGGCAGCCCCCCAGGGATGGGGATGGAGGTTGGATCTCTCGAGGCTGGTCCATGCCCCTCCTGCCCTGCCCACTTATCCCGCTTCCTGGAGAAGGGCAGCCAATCAGGGGTGCTGCAGGACGGAAGCCGCTCCCCCCTCAGGAACTGAGAGGAGTTTTTAGATAGGGGAGGGAAAAGGGGGAGCAGCCTGTACCATTTTCATGTGGGTGTGAGGAGCCATTGCCTCGTGAGGTGGGGGGAAGGTGTGAGTGGCCCATACCATTTTCACATGTGTGAGGGTTCCCTCCCCACTCTGAACTCTGGGGTACAGATCTGGGGATCCGCATGAAAGACCCTCTACGCTTATTTTTACCAGCTTAGTTGAAAAACTTCCCCAAGGCATAAATACTTTCCTTGTCCTTGGACGGTATTGCAGCCACCACCTAGTGATTTCGATAAAAATTCAGGAAAAGGGCCACTTGGAGTCCCTTGTTCCCCAAATATTCCCCCAAGACCCTTCACCCCCTTTCTTGGGAGGCTTGAGAATAATGTGAGTACCGACCAGACCCTTTGTCCCTAGGACACTGAAAATCAAACAGGTTCTTAAAGGAAGAACTTTATTTAAAGAAAAAGTAAAAGAATCACATCTGCAAAATCAGGATGGAAGGTAACTTTACAGGGTAATAAAAAGATTTAAACACAGAGGATTCACCTCCATGCTCATCTTCAAAGATACAAAAACAGGACTAAAACTCCCTCTTTGCATAGGGAAAATTCACAAGCTAAAACAAAAGATAATCCAACGCATTTCCTTGCCCTTACTTACAATTTCTGTAATTTTAGATGTATCATTTCAGGTATGTTTTCAGGAGATGTTTTACCTGCTTGGTCTCTCTCTCCGTCCAGAGAGGGAACAAACAAAGAGAGCACAAACAAAACCTCTCCTTACCCCACCAGATTTGAAAGTATCTTCTTTCCTTATTGGTCCTTTTGGTCAGGTACCAACCAGGTTATTTGAGCTTCTTAACCCCTTACAAGTAAAGTGATTCTGCACCTCTGGCCAGGAGGGATTTTATATTACTGCATACATAAAGGTTGTTACCCTTCCCTTTGTATTTATGACAACATGTGAGTAGTGGGGAGGAGGGAGTGGTCCATGCTTTTCTCACAAGAGTGTGGGGGGGGAGGGGGAGGGGGCCCTTCCATTCTTAGAAGAGTGGGGAGGGGGGAGTGACCAGTAC
>NW_020709862.1:0-3537 GCF_002925995.2 Terrapene triunguis
TGTCACGGAGTATGGGGGGACTCAGGGCCCTGCACCCCCGGCGTCCTGCGATTTACCATGACTCTCAGCCAGCCAGTAAAGCAGAAGGTTTATTTAGACGACAGGAATACAGTCCAAGACAGGTCTTGCAGGCACAGACAACAGGACCCCCTCAGTTAGGTCCATCTTGGGGTCCCTGGGCACCCTAGCCCCCTTAGGGGATCAGAGCCCTGTCAGCCCCAAGCCCTAGTCACTAGCCAGCCTCTGAGACTCCCCCTTCAGCGACCCCACCCACAGCCTTTGTTCAGTCTCTGGGCAAAGGTGTCACCTGGTCCCAGCCCCCTCCTGGGTTCTCATGTTACAGGCTCAGGTATTTCCAGTCAGTCTCCCATCCCCCAATGCCGGCTATCCCAGCCACACTCCCCTGTCAGCATTCACAGACCACAGTAAGAACAGACCCAGTTCGTCACATCTCCCCCCTTCGAGACCGAACTGAGCGGGGTCACTTCAGCCAGTGACCCGGGGAAGTTCGAACCTACCCCCGTTCCCATGGATGCCCCCGCATCCCTCCCATTCCTTGGTGAGAATTACACCAGGCCCCTCCAGTTTTACGTCCCCCCCTTAGGTCGGGGTGCTCGAGGGCATTCGCAGTTCGCATGTGGGAAGGTTTATGCGGCCCGTGCCCTTTTCCTACCCCAATACCCCTGGGGTTCCAACTGGGCTGGGGTCTTCTCCCAGCACTCCAGTCTGGAGGTCTGTGCTTCGGGCTCTCTTGGTTCAGAGCCCCCCTTTTAACCTTGGCCACCCTCTGGAAAGGCTCCTCTAGGCTGGGTAAGGGTCCTACAGCCGTTTTCCCCTTGTCCCGGGCCTTCCTCCCCCTCTGACAGGGGTCACAGGATCGGCAGTACTGCCGGACAGTAACAAAGACCCCAGGCCAGTAAAAGCTCCGTAGCAGCCTCTGCTGGGTACGCCAGGTTCCCTGGTGCCCTGAGAGGGGAATGTCATGGGCCCGGTACAGCAGCTGGCGGCGATACTTCTGGGGTACCACCAGCTGCCTCCTGATCCCCCCTGACTCCATTTTCCCTGGGGGAGCCCATTCTCGGTACAGGAACCCCTTCTCCCACAGGAACCTTTTCCGGCCACCTCTCCCCATGGTCTGTACCGCACCGAGGTCGGCCAGGTCCCTTATCTTCCGCAAGGAGGGATCTTTCTGCACCTCGGCCTGGAACTCAGCAGCTGGGACAGGGATGGCCACCTGCTCTCTCTCGCCGGCTGGGTCTGAAGCCGCAGCCTCCCTGAGCCGTGTCCCTGGGCGTTCCCTCCCCACCAGGTTAGGGTCCTGCGCCTCGGGCAAGGCACCCTCCCCAAGGTCAGGGCGCAGTGCTCCTCGCCGGCTCTGACTGCGGGTCACAACCAGCGCATTCTGGGGGTTGCTTGGCCAGTCCTCCAGGTCCCCCCCCATCAACACCTCAGTGGGCAAATACGGGTGTACCCCCACGTCCTTGGGGCCCTCCTTGGGCCCCCACTTCAGGCGTACCCTCGCCACAGGTACCTTGAATGGGGTCCCACCCACCCCCGTCAGAGTCAGGAAGGTGTTGGGCACCATCCGATCTGAGGCCACCACCTCGGGCCGGACCAGTGTCACCTCTGAGCCCGTATCCCAGTATCCATCGACCTTTCTCCCATCCACCTCCAGGGGAACAAGGTACTCTCTCCGGAGGGACCGCCCCGCGCCCACCGTATAAACCAAAAACCCTGAGTCTGGAGCATTCAGCCCCCCCAGAGGAGCTGGCCTGGAGCTCTCCTTCCTCCTTAGCAGGTGGTATTCTGCCAGCCCCCCTTCCCTGGGAGTGCCGCCTCTCGCCCGGCTGGGTCTCTACCCAGTCAACCCTCGGTGGGTCTGGTCTGCTCAGTCTGTCCCTGAGTCTGGGGCACTGGGCCCGTAGGTGACCTCTCTGGTCACAGTGATAGCAGACCATGTCCCAGGTGTCCCCTCGAGCCGGTCGGTTGTTCCTGACCCTGGGCATTCCCCATGGGAGGGGATTCCCCACATTCCCCTTTTGGGAGGTACCCGGGTGACTCTCTCTCTGCATGGCAGCGGGCCTGCTCCTTTGGGACTCCTCCCTGCCAGCCCCTGCCCGGCTCTTCACGAACTCATCGGCCAGCCGGCCTGCATGTCGCGGGTTCTCTGGTTTTTTGTCCACCAACCACAGCCTCAGGTCGGATGGGCACCGCTCATACAGTTGCTCCAATACCAGCAGTTTAACCAGGTCCTCCTTTGTCTGGGCCCCCTCAGCCCACTTGCTGGCGTATCCCTCCATGCGGACGGCTAGTTGCAGATATGAGATCTCAGAGGTTTTATCCTGACTCCGGAACCTTTCCCGGTACATCTCAGAAGTCAGCCCAAACTCACGTAGCAGGGCCTTTTTGAATAGTTCGTAGTTCCCTTTCTCCGCCTCGTCCAGTTGGCGGTACAATGCCACGGATTTGGGGTCCAGTAAGGGGGTGAGAACCCGGAGTCTGTCCGCAGGATCAACCTGGTGCAGCTCGCAGGCCGTCTCAAAGGCATCCAGGAAGTCATCCATGTCCTCCCCCTCCTTACGTGGGGCCAGGATGCACTTATCAAAACTCCGTGCAGTCCTGGGTCCCCCCTCACTCACCGCAGCCGGGGTCGCGCGGTCCTTCAGCCTTGCCAGCTCCAGTTCCTGCTGACGCTGTCTCTCTTCATGCTGCCTTTGTCTCTCATTCTCCTCCCGTTCATGACGCCTCTGTCTCTCATCATGCTGCCTCTGTCTCTCTTCATGCTGTCTCTGGTGTTCACGATCCTTCAGCTCTCTCAGTTTTAGCTCTATCTCCCATTCCAGCTCATTCCGCTCCACGGATGCCGCGCGTGGCCGGGAGGATCCCCTGCTGGCCGGCGAGCGTGGCCGGGAGGATCCCCTGCTGGCCGGGGGGGTCACTGCGCCCTCGGTATTTGCTGGGCTCCTCCCCACCCTTCCTCTAGGCATAGGAAGGGGGGGTCTCGGGAAGCCCTCAGCAGCCGGCTGACCACTCCCAGCTGGGACAGACACTGGGGCCTGTGCTGCATCTGCCAGGCTGCTTCCCTCAGAGACAGGGATCAGTTCATTCGCGCGATCTCGCTTCTCCAGCTGGGCAATGAGCTGTTCTTTGGTGAGCTTCCCAATGCGCACCCCCCTCTGCTTGCACAGCTCCACCAGGTCGCTCTTAAGCCGCTTGGCATACATCTTCCTGCTGGCCAGTCACAGGCCTGTGTGCTCACCGCTCCCCACAGTTTCCAGGGAGACCCCTAGTGTGCCAGCCCTTCTCGAGGTCACCACCTCTCTGCCAGGGTCGAGCTGCAGACTCCTCCGCCCCTGGGACCACTCGCTGCGATCCCCCCGGGGGACCCTGTTACTGCAAAAGTCCTTCTCGCTGGTCACACACTCCCAGGGGTGATAACCGTCTCTCTCTGACTCCTCAGCACGCCTGGTCCCCGTCAATCCCCCTTCGTTTTACTTCTCCCCAGTCACTTACTGCAGGAAGCGCCGTCCACGGGGT
>NW_020709863.1:0-5664 GCF_002925995.2 Terrapene triunguis
AGAAAGATTTGGAGAGCCTGGATTGATATCTGGTCCCTCTCAGTCCCAAGAGCGAACAACCCCCAAAACAAAGAGCACAAACAAAAGCCTTCCCCCCACCAAGATTTGAAAGTATCCTGTCTCCTTATTGGTCCTTTGGGTCAGGTGTCAGCCAGGTTACCTGAGCTTCTTAACCCTTTACAGGTAAAAGGATTTTGGAGTCTCTGGCCAGGAGGGATTTTACAGTATGGTACACAGGAGGGCTGTTACCCTTCCCTTTATAGTTATGACACGCCCCCCAAATCACAGATAGTGTTGGACAGCCGGTTCCACACTGGCTGTGATTTCTTCCTGGAGCTCTAGGAGAAAACAGAGTTAATAAGACACATGCACCTTTAGACATACTACTGATTATATAAAAACTAACAATATGTTCCACATTACAAGAATAGTGTTTAACCAGTTGATTCTGGGAAACTTTCCCGGGAGAGTGCACAGCCACTTTGTTAGAAGCTCCTGAAATGTGTTGTATTTCAAAATCAAAATCTTGGAGAGCTAAACTCCACTGAAGAAGTTTTTTGTTATTCCCTTTGGCGGTATGAAGCCACTGTAGCACAGCATGGTCTGTTTGTAGTTGGAAACGCCGTCCATAAATGTATGGGCATAGCTTTTCCAGCGCGTACACAATGACGTAGCATTCCTTTTCGCTGATTGACCAGTGGCTTTCCCTCTCAGACAGTTTCTTGCTGAGAAACACAACAGGATGGAATTCTTGATCCGGTCCCTCCTGCATTAACTGCTCCCACGCCCCGCTCGGATGCATCTGCGGTTACTAGGAACGGTTTGTCAAAGTCTGGGGCCCTTAGCACAGGGTCAGACATGAGTGTCGCCTTAAGCTGGTTAAAAGGCTTTTGACACTCATCAGTTCACTGAACTGCATTTGGCTGTTTCTTTCTGGTTAGGTCTGTCAGCGGGGTGGCGATTTGGCTGTAGTGTGGTACAAATCGCCTACAATATCTGGCCAAGCCTAAGAAGGATTGGACCTGTTTCTTTGACTTTAGAACCGGCCACTTTTGGATAGCATCCACTTTGGCCTGTAGGGGATTTATAGTTCCTTGACCCACCTGGTGCCCCAGGTAAGTCACTCTGTTTTAGCCTATTTGATACTTTTTAGCCTTAACAGTTAGTCCTGCCTGCCTGGTGCGCTCGAAGACTTTTCCCAGGTGCTCCAGGTGTTCTGCCCATGAATCAGAAAAAATGGCCACATCATCGAGGTAAGCAACTGCAGATTCTCCCAATCCCGCTAGGAGACCATCTACAAGTCTTTGGAAGGTGGCGGGTGCATTTTGCAGCCCGAAAGGGAGTACATTAAATTCATACACCCCTGCCTGGGTGACGAAGGCTGACCTTTCCTTGGCGGGTTCATCTAGTGGTACTTGCCAGTACCCCTTGGTTAAGTCTAAAGTAGAGATGAATTGGGCATATCCCAATTTCTCCAATAGCTCATCTGTGCGTGGTATTGGATAGTTGTCAGGACGAGTTACAGCATTTAGCTTACGGTAGTCCACGCAAAAGCGTATTTCCCCATCTGGTTTGGGAACTAGAACCACTGGAGATGCCCATGCACTGGTAGAGGGGCGGATTATACCCATCTGTAGCATGTCCTGGATCTCCCTTTGTATAGCAGTTTGGGCATGAGGTGACTCCCGGTAGGGTGGGGTTCTAATTGGGTGAGCATTACCTGTGTCAATGGAGTGGTATGCCCATTCGGTCCGTCCTGGGGTGGTTGAGAACATTGGCGCAAAGCTAGTGCACAGCTCCTTGATCTGCTGCCGCTGCAGATGTCCAACGGTTGCGGAGAGGTTCACCTCTTCCACCCCACTGTCACTTTTTCCTTCATAGTAGACACCTTCAGGCCACTCCGCGTCATCTGTTTCCTGGGCTGTAAACTGGAAAATCTTTAATTCTCTGGAATAAAAGGGCTTAAGAGAATTAACATGGTATACCTCAGGCTTTATGTTGGAGGTGGGGGATGCTATGACATAGTTAACAGCTCCTAGGTGCCCCTGGACCGTCAATGGTCCTTCCGACGACACTTCCATTTTATGGGCCTGGAGCGCCTTTAAGACCATGACTTGTTCTCCTACTTTGAAGGACCGTTCTCAGCCTTTTGCTCTTCCTGAGCATCCTTTAGGTTTTCTTTAGCAAGGGCTAAAGGGTGTCAGAGGGTGCTTTGTAGGTTACTTACAAAGTCTAGAATGTTAGTTCCTAGAGAAGGCATAAACCCCTCCCATTGCTGCTTCACCAACTGTAATGGCCCCTTAACCTCGCGGCCATACACAAGTTCAAATGGTGAAAACCCTAAACTGGGATGTGGTACAGCCCTGTAGGCAAAAAGCAACTGCTGCAACACTAGGTCCCAATCATTGGAGTGTTCATTTACGAATTTACGTATCATGGCCCCCAAAGTTCCATTAAACCTCTCCACCAGACCATTGGTTTGATGGTGATGAGGGGTGGCAACCAAGTGATTCACCCCATGAGCTTCCCACAGGTTTTTCATGTTCCCTGACAGGAAATTAGTTCCCGAATCTGTAAGGATGTCGGAGGGCCAACCTACCCTGGCAAAAATGTCTTCTAATGCCTGGCACACACTTTTAGCCCTGGTGTTGCTTAAGGGTACTGCTTCTGGCTATCGGGTAGCAAAATCCATGAAAGTCAGTACGTACTGCTTTCCTCTGGGTGTCTTCTTTGGGAAAGGACTCAGAATATCCACAGCTACTCGCTGAAATGGGACCTCAATTATGGGTAGTGGCTGGAGAGGGGCTTTAACCTGGTCTTGGGGCTTTCCCACTCGTTGGCACACCTCACAAGACCGGACATAATTAGCAACGTCCTTGCCCATTCCCTCCCAGTGGAAGGACTTCCCCAACCGGTCTTTGGTTCTGTTCACCCCAGAATGGCCACTGGGATGATCATGGGCTAAGCTCAAGAGCTTTACCCGATACTTAGTGGGAACTACCAATTGTCTTTGAGGATGCCAGTCTTGCTGGTGCCCACCAGAAAGAGTCTCCTTGTACAAAAGTCCTCGTTCTACGACAAACCGGGATCAGTTAGAAGAGCTGAGAGGCGGTGGGGTGCTCCGTGCCGCCGCCCAAGCTTTCTGAAGGCTGTCATCTGCTTCCTGCTCGGCCTGGAACTGTTCCCTTGATGCTGGAGACATCAGTTCCTCCTTGGACTGTGGACTTGGGCTTGGTCCCTTTGGAAGCGATGCAGGTGCTGGGGCTGTTTCCGTTGACTGTGAACCGCTGTCCGCTGGTGCACTATCTGGTATTTCAGGCTCTGGCTGAGTCTCTTGGGTAGGGTTATCTGCTGCTTCTGCCAGTTCAGGCTCGCTAGTGCCCTCTGGCATTGGAGTTGTAGACGGGTTTGCAAGCGCTGTACTCAGTGCTGGCAATGGTTCTGGTGCTGGTTGCGTTACCAGTTCCGGTTCTGGGACTGGCTTTGACTGGGTCTCTGGGATTGATCCACTACGGCTGTTGCAGTCGCTGGCAGGGGATCCGGTTCCACCACCTTTGGCTGGGTCTCTGGTAACACAAACGGGGCCCTGGGGGACGGCTCAGGAATAGGGATGGGGTGGAAGCTTGCTTAGCCTGGCTGTGAGTGACTATTCCCACCCTCTTGGCTAATTTCATATGGTTGGCCAAGCAGCATGGGGATGGAATAATTGTCATAGACTACAAAAGTCCACATTCCTGACCAGCCCTTGTACTGGACAGGCAACTTGGCTGTAGGCAAGGTTACAGACTGTGATATGACGGGTTGAATTGTCACTGGAGCCTCCAGGTTGATGAGTTTGGGGTCCACTAGGGATTGGTGGATAGTCGACACTTGTGCCCCAGTGTGCCTTCATGCGATAACCTTCTTTCCGCCCACTCTCAAGGTTTCCCTTCGCTCCGAGGGTATGAGAGAGGCATCTGGGCCTGGGGATCTTTGGTGGGATTGTGGTGTAATGAACTGTAATCGGTTGGGGTTCTTGGGGCAGTGGGCCTTTATATGTCCCAGTTCATTACATTTAAAACATCGCCCTGCTAAGGTATCACCGGGGCGATGTTGGTTGGTGGAGACTGGTGGGGTGGGGTGAGAAGGCGTCTGGGGTTTCCCTTGGGATGTAGGTGGGGCCTTGTGTTGTCCCCGGTGGTAAGGTTTTGTTTCGGCTTGCCCCTTCTGATATTCGCTCCAACTGCTACTAGTTTTTTTCTTTTCTGCCACCTCCACCCATTTGGCTCCAATCTCCCCTGCCTCGGGTACAGTTTTGGGCTTCCCATCTAGGATGTACCTTTCTATTTCCTCAGGAACACCCTCTAAAAACTGCTCCATTTGCATTAGGAAGGGCAATTCTTCCGTAGATTTAACATTTGCTCCTGATATCCAGGCATCCCAATTTTTTCCCAATGTGGTAGGCATGTCGGGTAAATGACACATCGGGTTTCCACCTTAGGGCTCTGAACCACCGACGGGCATGCTCAGGTGTTAGCCCCATTCTGATTCTGGCCTTGTTTTTAAAAAGTTCATAACTGTTCATGTGTTCCTTAGGCATTTCAGCCGCCACCTCTGCTAAGGGTCCACTGAGCTGCGGCCTCAGCTCTACCATTTACTGGTCTGTAGTGATGCTGTACCCAAGGCAGGCCCTTTCAAAATTTTCTAAGAAGGCCTCAGTATCATCGCCTGCCTTGTAGGTGGGGAATTTTCTGGGATGGGAAGTGGTACCTGGAGAGGGGTTGCTAGGATTGGCTGGTATATCCGGCCTAGCCCGTGCTAATTCCAGTTCATGCTTCCTCTCTCTTTCTCTCTCCTCCATCTCTTTTTCTTTTAGCTCCATAGCTCTCTTGTGGGCCTCCTCTTTGGCTTTTTCTCTCCTCCATCTCTTTTTCTTTCAGCTCCATCTCTTTTTCTTTTAATTGGAGCAGTCTCTGATGTTTCCTTTCATTTTTTTTGCTTCTAGTCTGGCCAGTTCTAGTTTGTTAGCTACGTCACTGGGACTCATTTTCCTGTTTTCTTGTGCTGGGTCACACCTCCTCTGCAGTTCACTAAAACTGGGATGCACTCAGCTCAGTCTGCTCAGGTAACAGAGACTTTCTAACTAGCTATCCCCGAGAGGTAGAAAGAAAAAAAACCAATTCAGCTTGTAAATTCCTTTTGCCAGCTGTTTGCTCACTGCTTGAATCCTTCTCTTAACAAAGACCCTTGTTAAAAAAACTTAACACCTCTGCCTTCAGGCAAGGAGAGATAAGATATGCATCTACCTTCAGCTCTGCTTTCTAAGCAGCTAGAAAGGAGAAAAAAAAAACTTACTGGCTTTTGGTTTAAAATGATCCCACCACTCTGCCACCATGTCAAGGCTGATTCCCCGCTCTAAACTTTAGGGTACAAATGTGGGGGCCTGCATGAAACTTCTAAGCTTAACTACCAACTTAGATCTGGTCTGCTGCCACCACTCCCAAAGTGCTAATTCCCTTTCCTGGGTAGCCTTGAGAGACTCTTCACCAATTCCCTGGTGAATACAGATCCAAACACCTTGGATCTTAAAACAAGGAGAAATTAACCATCCCCCCTCCTCCCTTCCACCAACTCCTGGTGGATCAAGATCCAACCCCCTTGGATCTAAAAACAAGGAAAAATCAA
>NW_020709864.1:0-3951 GCF_002925995.2 Terrapene triunguis
CAAGAATTGCCTGGACTCTCCAACTTTGTTTGCACTGAATAAGGTGTCCCAAGCATACAGAGATGAGCAATTCATGGTCCACCCTTGAATACTTTCTCATGGTGATTAAAACTGTAAATCACAAACAAATATACACCCTTATTTAAAATAAAACTATTGACATAAACCATAATGAAACATTCATACGTGATACTGACACATTTACTGCTAATGCAAGACTGTAGAGCTGATAACATTATTCATTGTAAAGAAATTATCCAACAAATGTAGCCCTTTTTTCTGTTTGGAGATCATTTGGTAACAGATTCTGATTTCTGTTGATATATCCAGTATTCACAAGAACTATATCCACCAAATATTCAACTATATATATATATATATATATATAAATATATAAAATGAATGATATCTTATAGGCTAGATACCCTTACTCACTGTCATATGGTGATGACGGGCTGTGACTGAATTCCCTTTGCCAGCTAAATTGCACAAACTCACCGCAGGTCATCTTGGGACTGCTTTCTGAAGTTAAACAGTTTGTGATACTGTGGCTGTTGAAATACTTTATTGGTTGGTCTATGATAGTCACTGCGGTAGTTTCTGACAGGTTGTCTAGTTCCTAGAAGTCTGAATAGTAGTCTGCAATAATGAGGTAGTTTGGAGCCATTCTGCAAACCACACAACATAGAGTTTCTGTTCTCAATCACCTGAGTATTATGATTTGGCTGCTTTATATACAACATTATCTTGTAAGCTCATCTCATCTTGGTAGTTCCTGTGTTCCTGGGAGGCCAGTGGGGATTAATCCCTTGTGTCTGGCCATCCTGATACAATGTTGGACATGAGCACTTGTACATCTGTGTCATATATAGTTTGTTCTTGGATTCTTACTAGCTCATGCCATGAAACTGATATATAACTAATTTAGTTGATGCTTTCTAGGTCTTTCTGTGTCTTCTGAGGATTTCAAATTCTTCTTCAGTTGCCATATTTTCATGCTGCAAGGTCACTTTGGATAAGAAGTCAGATATGTACATCTCAGTCCCTTTCTTGTAGCATACATCTAAATTAGAGCATTGCAGCTTCAGTAGCTGATAGTGTTTTGGGTCTGCTAGCCGTGGCTTTTAAAAAAAAGTGTTCGCTAGTGGCTTATGGCTACATTATACTCAAAAGTTTTCCAGTGCTTCTGCATACTGGTTGAATTTTTCACAAGTGAGCACAATTACAAGAAATTCAATTTCAATTTGAACATATCTTTATTCTGTTAGTGATAATGGCCTTGATGTGAAAGCTACCTGCTGTCCCTTTTGTTCGAGTGATGTCCTAGGTCCCATCTCACTGGCTTCCCACTACATAGTTGCCTCTTCATTGGCATTGCAGTATTTTATGATGAAATAATTAGTCACAGATCTTTGATATGTATGATAGCTACATCATGAAGAGGAAGCCATATACATACTGCACCTCTGTCCTTTAGTCACCTCAGGGGTCAGTAGAAAGATGCTTGGAAGAATTTTTGTCAGATAGTTTACAAATCTAGTTTCTGAACTGATTTTATATCTTCAGGTGTGCACAACTGCAGTATTGCTTTTATCTTTTGGTGGTCAGGCTGTAGCCCTTGGGAGCTCAGCGAGTGTCTCATGTAGGAGATTGCAGTCAATTGGAATTTCATTTTGTTTTGTTTTTATTCAGTTTTAGATTTATTTCCATGGCTCTTTTTAGCAGACACATGAGGTTGTGGTTGTGATCTGCCACAGCTTTCACCATGCTCTCTCTGTATTTGTACACTAGAATAGACTCAGCTATGATGCTAATCCCTGAAAATCCTGTTAGTACATCTTCCTGGTTGCATTGATATGAGACTGGAGATCAGAAAGTAAGGTGAGGTCTGGAGTCACATCAGGCCAGAAGTGTGTGTGGTTGCCCAGACTACTTCCTGGATTACCCTCCAGTTTTAAATAGTGAACATGGGCCAATCAGAAGGCCACAGGGTGCTGTCACTCTGGACCCTTTGGGCAGTACTTCCTGCAGCACCTAATCGCTACAGTGTTCCTTGGATGTGGCTCTGCATAGCCTCCTGGTGGCAATATGAGAATGTCAGCTCTCCTGGGCTCCACACACTTGGGTTCCCTTCCCAAGGATCTTTTTGTTATTGCCCTTCCTCTGGGTTGCTGCCAGACCTGGTGTGTTTTTACAGGGGGAGGGATAGCTCAGTGGTTTGAGCATTGGCCTGCTAAACCCAGCGTTGTGAGTTCAATCCTTGAAGGGGCCATTTAGGGAACTGGGGTAAAAATCTGTCTGGGGATTGGTCCTGCTTTGAGCAGGGGATTGGACTTGATGACCTTCTGAGGTCCCTTCCAACCCTATGGTTTTATGAACTCTTTTTACCAGGTCAGGGGCATGGATGTGGGCAGCTGGTTCCCAGGAGTGTGCTTCAGGTCCACAGCCCTGAAAATCAAAGAGTTAGTACTGTCTTCCCCCTCTGGAGTTTAGAATTGAGGATAGTACAGACTATATATTTCTCATGCACTTGGGCCTGGACTGGCGGGGGTAGCTGTTGGGAAAGGGGTTCTCCATATAAGGTTTAAAGAGGGATACATGGAAAACAGGATGTATCTTAAGGGATGGCGGGAGCTGCAATTTGAAGGTGACAGGGTTGATTTGCTGAGAAATCTGGAATGGTCTGAGGAACTGGTGTCCTAGCTTGTGGGATGACCTGTTTCTATGGAGGTATTTTGCTGCAAGCTAAACCTTTTGGCCCACTATCAGAGATGGGCTTTCTTGGCATTGACAGTCTGAATACTGCTTGTAGTCCTTTTTTGTGTTTTCAAAGTGGCTCTTAAGGTCCTCCTGGAGATGATGAATTCATTGGATCCAGTTGACGGTTGCTAGGTTAGGGGAAGCTGCTGGCAAGGCTAGGTGGAAGTGAGGGTGGAACTTGTAATTTGCAAAAAAGGACCTCTTCCACGTGGCGGCATGATCAGTGTAGTTGTATGAGAACTCGGCATAAAGCAGGAAGGAGAACCATAGATCTTGATGGTAGTTGACAAAGCACCTTAGATATTGCTCTAGTACTGATTTACGCTCTCTGTCTGCCCATCTGGCTGGCTGTGATATGCAGAGAAGGGAAAAGTGCGGATGTCCAATAACTGGAGAATATCATGCCAAAAGTATGAGACAAACTGCAGGTTTTGGTCCAAAGTGATATGGTTCAGAAGCCATAGGTAATGGATAATGTGCACCATCAGGAAGTGAGCCATTGTTTCAGCAGAAGGTAGGCAGTCACAGAGGATGAAATGCACCATTTTAGTCAGTTGGTCTACAGTGGCCAAGACTTCACTCATACAATCATATGTAAATATAAGGGATAAGGACCCATTAATGTCAAGCCCTCTCAAATGTGAAAATTTGAATAAATGGGGCTTGGATTCAAATCAATCCTTAGTTTAGGCTTAAAAAAAATCAAAACCAGCTCCAGTTGTGACCATCTTTTATTTTTCTGAACTTGCAGATGCTTAAGGGAATTGATTGAAAATGGTACCTGAGTTCAATCCAGTTGAATTAGCAACACCCAAACCAGTCATTTAAATTTTGCAAAATCAAACCACAGCAAAGTGATGATTCTTTCTTATCCTCAGTGTGTGGTGGGTTGTAGTAAATCTTGCAGTGTATTTGATCTTGGAGGAAGAAGAGGGGTGTTGCTGCCCAAATGCTGTGAAAATCATTTGGCTCCCCACTCTTACTGCCAGCCACAAACCAGCTGCTGCTTCTTACATTGCTTTTTGAAAAACATGCAATCCTTTTGTCCAGAGAAAATTAGAAATTGTCGTGCTATGGTCGGCAATTCCACACAAAGAAGTCAAAAGGTCTTTTCTGAGGTTTTTCATTAGGGAAGTTAACTATGATTAGCCCAAGAATTGCCTGGACTCTCCAACTTTGTTTGCACTGAAT